>NC_091370.1:14960865-14985865 GCF_038502225.1 Cherax quadricarinatus
TGTGGTGGTGTAGGTGATGGTTATGGTGGTGTAGGTGGTGATTGTGGTGGTGTAGGTGGTGGTTGTGGTGGTGTAGGTGGTGGTTGTGGTGGTGTAGGTAGTGGTTGTGGTGGTGTAGGTGGCGGGTATGGTGGTATCTTACAAGAGAAACTTAACTTCTTCCTGTAACCCAGCGAGACTAAGTGAAGATACTAAAATAATATAAAAAAAAATTATTAAAACAGCAAAAAAAAAAATTCTTTAATGAAACATACGAGGATGAATTATATTGTTCTCACTCTTTTGACGAGAAGGTTATTGACTGAACGAAGGTGAATGTTCTTCCTTTTTTACTGTAAACAGATATAGGGTAGGCATACTGTACTGTGGGTTATTATCCCATATCTGTTTATCACGAGTAGCGCTAGGGGAACTGAAGGTAGGCCTACAGCCGCCAGGTGGCAGCACAGGCCTACATAGACAGCTCCCCTAGCGGTAGCTACGAGAAATAAATATTGGGTAGGCATACTGTCTACATTGAGTCACTCTTTCTGGGCGATGTTATGAGACAAAATTCATGTTTTCCTTTCAGCTGTGTATCTGCTGAAGAGGGCCCCAAAAGGGGGTCGAAATATACAGTTCAATCAACCTCTTGAGTTTCTGCCACTACGTGGGTTATTATTGAGCATATAAAAATAAATTTAAATGCATAAACATATAAAATACAGTGGAACCTCAGTTTTCGAACGTACTGGACCTTAAACAAACTGGAGTCTGAACAGTTTTATTCAGAAAAAATTGACCCGGTGATTGAACGTTTTTCTAGAGTCCGAACGCACTGACTTATTTACAATTCAGTTGTAAAAAAAAAAAAAAAACTTTATACTAAAGCCCTGTTTCAAAAGTGCTTAGAAGTGACCTCTGACACTGACCTAACTCTCAGAGACTTTTGGAAGAGTCGGTTCAACATCCTCTACTGTGTGAGTCTTTTTGATTATAATAATAATAATCTACTGTGTGAAGCTGATAAAACCTGGGAAATACTGTTTCAGACATCGAACTTTTCACAGTTCCAACACCACCTAGGAATTACTTAAGTTCAAACACAAAGGTTCCACTGTATGTACAAGAAAATATGAAAAGGATGTTGAATCACTGGTGAATCTTTGCGGTTTAAAACGTCTGTGTTTTCTTAGAACGGATGTGTTGACACACGTTATTTACTGCTATATTTAGGTTATGTAGAAGCTAATAGGTCCAAGTGCTCACAGTAGTGAAGAAAATACATGTTGCAGAGCATGACTCAAAATCGTAATAACGCGATTGCAAACAAACCACGGAGCGGGTGGGATTTGAACCCATGACCTGTAGTTTTATGAATCACTTGCCATGGGTTCGAACCTCACCCGTTCCGTGGTTTGTTCCTAAGATTCTGTGATGAGAACTCTTCCTTCAATCATGAGACCAAGCTTCACTATAGATTATTATGAATAGCGAAAGTGTAATGAACACTTGTCAATGCTCATTAATAACCTATACAGAGGTAGAAATTCAGTAGATTGATATATATGTTGAGAGTTTGATTTAATTGCTATTTTAGGGATTAAAGTATTCTTATATAGTGGTGAACAGGTTACTCTGTAGCCTTAATGACCCTCGTGTAGTCGATAGGCTTTGAACCTCATTACCCCATTAACCAATCAATCAACCAAGGCCGTATGGTTGACTCTCGCCCATAAGACAGTCTAGTTTTGCCCTGCAGAATCAAGTGTTAACGTGAATTATATTATTAGAACGCCGGATGCTGTTGACGTTACAACCTCCGGCGTCACCTCATTGGTCTGTCTCGGCGATGACGCGTCCGGCCTCACCTCATTGGGCAATCTCAATGATGACGTGATTCCGGCCTCACCTCATTGGGCAATCTCAGTGATGACGTGATTTCGGCCTCACCTCATTAGTTAATCTACATGATGACGCCACTGCGGCACACCTTTATAGGATGGCGTCACTGTGTCGTCATGTAAATCTGGTGCCCTCATTGGTTGTTAATTTTGCGTGGCAGTAACATAAAGCTTGGGAGACTTGCCTCCGCCTGATTTTAAGTCATTCCCAGAGAAGTGAAAGCTTTTCCGGAGATGACTTCACTCATTTAATAAGCAGTAATGTGATGTGGCGGCTTTAGTGTCTAGTTCATGGGGATGTGAGTGGATTACGACACTTGTGCAGTGTTATTGAGAGATCCCTCAAGAAAGATAGCATTGTACTCCTCTTAATACTCTATATTTTGTCTCAGAGAGAGAGAGAGAGAGTATGCTGAGACAGAGAGTGGGTATACTGAGAGAGAGAGAGAGAGAGAGTATGCTGAGATTTTAGATTTTGCCACCGAAGTGGCTAGTTTATTGTGCACCCCTATATCCATTCTTTGGGGGGTAGCGCAAGAGCATATGGATACACTTTTAAAAGGTCTAGGAACTAGGCCCCAAAATGGTTAACAGGAGAGAGAAACAGAGTTATTGTGGGTTACATACATTTGATCTCTATTAAAAGATTATTTTTTTCTTCCACAGGTGAGTTGGGTGAGGTGAGGAGCACTGGACACAAGTCACAGCTATGAACATTAAGACACACGTACAACTATTGGGCGTTGTTATTAATGAAACGTTTAGCCTACACCGTTGGCTTCTTCAGTCAAATACAAATGGAGGAGTAGAAATGAAATAATCATGTAATCAGTCCAACATTGGAGAAAAAGCATTTGAGGTGGTCAGTCCCTCAGCCTGGAGGCTGAGGGACTGACCTGAGGGTAATGCACAAACGAACTAGACGAAGAGGAAGTAGAGACAAATATCACACAGTTTGAAGAATAGATGTGATCTGGCCCTAGTGACCAGGAATCAGTATAGCCGGTTGATGGTAGGTAAGAGGCGGGGGATTTTATCACTTCAGATATAAAGGGTAAGTACTTAACAGGTTCCTGATAGTCTTCATTGAGACAACCTGACAGCTGATCTGCCTGGCTGTGATGCTAATTCTGGGGCTGATTGCTGCAAGCACCAACAGCCGGACTGATCAGGCCGTCAGCAGGGAATTTTGTTGTGACTGTCAAGGGACCCATTTAACAGGTACCTGCCAGGTAAGTGGTCTGGTCCTTGAGCTAAGGGACATTGGATACGAGGTGAAGCTCCCTCACGTACAGCGAAGGGTCAGAGGAGACATGATCTCGACGTACGAAATACTCAGGGACATTGTAAGGAGAGTGTCAGGGACCACAGCACTACAAATTAGAGATGGAAACTCACAAGCCATAAGGTCATTAGTAACCGTTGATATTGTAGGGGTTTGAATATGCGGAATGGACAAGGTAAGCGAAGTGTGGGAGAATATGATAGAACATAAGAATGTAGTAGACCAGGAGCTGTAACTCAACCTTTGCAGACACAGGTGGGTGATTACATGGTGGTGTGGAAGCGGGGAGTAGGAGCACTGGTGTTCCATTCACTCGCTCCCACACTTAACCACACTTGCATTTCAATTGCACGTCGCCTGCAATCATTCGTGTGACGTCACATGTCTCTCCTCCTACCCTCTTCCCTCTTGTCTAACTCCTGTCTTTTTCCTTTCTTTCTTCCATTTTCTCTCCAACACCTCATTTGTTGATTTTTCCCTACTTTCTCTCTGTCCTCTCTTGTCCTGCCCCTCCCCTTTCTCTCCCACTCTCCCTCTTCTCTGATCTCTCCATCCCTCTTGTTATTTTTTGTTTTATCTCCCTGCCTCTCTTTCCAGTGTATCTCTCTTCCCTTTTGACCTCTCCGTGCCTCTTATCCTCTCTCTCCATTCCTTTAGTCTCAATCTCATTCTCTGCGGTGCCGGGAAGACCTCAACAACTCATTCAACGATTCCATTCACCTCTTGTACGCGCTGCTGCTGCTTCCTGTCGAACATTTTACACCACCTTCCATAGTATGTATCCCTTATACCCTCCGCCACCCTCACTACCCTCCCTCCTTCCCTCCCTCTTCTTATCCCCAACCCTCATTCCCTTCCTTCCTATCCCACCTTACTGTACTTCCACTCTCCTTCCTTCCCTCCCTATCTCGCTCTCGTTCTCCCCTCCCTCTTCTTATCTTTATCCCTCCTTCCTTTCCCACCTTTCTGTGCTTCCACTTTCCCTCCCTCCCTCCCTCTCTCTCGTTCCCTCCCACGGGAAGAGAATTCTTTAACTCATTAACTGGTATTGTCTAAAATTGTAAGTACTGGCGTCTTTTCCCTCCAGAAGTGTACCCTGCCAGTAACAACATCCTGGTAACACTGCACCCTGCCAGTAACAACATCCTGGTAACACTGGACCCTGCCAGTAACAACATCCTGGTAACACTGGACCCTGCCAGTAACAACATCCTGGTAACACTGGACCCTGCCAGTAACAACATCCTGGTAACACTGGACCCTGCCAGTAACAACATCCTGGTAACACTGGACCCTGCCAGTAACAACATCCTGGTAACACTGGACTCTGCCAGTAACAACATCCTGGTAACACTGGACTCTGCCAGTAACAACAACCTGGTAACACTGGACTCTGCCAGTAACAACATCCTGGTAACACTGGACTCTGCCAATAACAACATCCTCGTAACACTGGACTCTGCCAGTAACAACATCCTGGTAACACTGGACCCTGCCAGTAACAACATCCTGGTAACACTGGACTCTGCCAGTAACAACATCCTGGTAACACTGGACTCTGCCAGTAACAACATCCTGGTAACACTGGACTCTGCCAGTAACAACATCCTGGTAACACTGGACTCTGCCAGTAACAACATCCTGGTAACACTGGACTCTGCCAGTAACAACATCCTGGTAACACTGGACTCTGCCAGTAACAACATCCTGGTAACACTGGACTCTGTCAGTAACAACATCCTGGTAACACTGGACTCTGCCAGTAACAACATCCTGGTAACACTGGACTCTGCCAGTAACAACATCCTGGTAACACTGGACTCTGCCAGTAACAACATTCTAGTAACACTGCACCCTGCCAGTAACAACATCCTGGTAACACTAGACTCTGCCAGTAACAACATTCTTGTAACACTGCACTCTGCCAGTAACAACATCCTAGTAACACTGGACTCTGCCAGTAACAACATTCTGGTAACACTGCACTCTGCCAGTAACAATATCCTGGTAACACTGGACTCTGCCAGTAACAACATCCTGGTAACACTGTACACTGCTAGTAACAACATCCTGGTAACTCTGTACCCCGCCAGAACAACATCCTGGTAACACTGTACACTGCCAGTAACAACATTCTGGCAACTCTGGACCCTGTCAGTAACAACATCCTGGTAACACTTGACCCTGCCAGTAACATCCTGGTAACACTGGACGCTACCAGTAACAACATCCTGGTAACACTGGACGCTGCCAGTAACAACATCCTGGTAACACTGTATCCTGCCAGTAACAACATCCTGGTAACACTGGACGCTGCCAGTAACATCCTGGTAACACTGGACGCTGCCAGTAACAACATCCTGGTAACACTGTATCCTGCCAGTAACAACATCCTGGTAACACTGGACTCTGCCAGTAACAACATCCTGATAACACTGGACCCTGCCAGTAACAACATCCTGGTAACACTGGACTCTGCCAGTAACAACATCCTGGTAACACTGGACCCTGCCAGTAACAACATCCTAGTAACACTGGACGCTGCCGGTAACACTGTATCCTGCCAGTAACATCCTGATAACACTGTATCCTGCCAGTAACAACATCCTGGTAACACTGGACCCTGCCAGTAACAACATCCTGGTAACACTGGACCCTGCCAGTAACAACATCCTGGTAACACTGGACCCTGCCAGTAACAACATCTTGGTAACACTGGACCCTGCCAGTAACAACATCCTGGTAACACTGGACCCTGCCAGTAACAACATCCTGGTAACACTGACTCTGCCAGTAACAACATCCTGGTAACACTGGACCCTGCCAGTAACAACATCCTGGTAACACTGACTCTGCCAGTAACAACATCCTGGTAACACTGGACCCTGCCAGTAACAACATCCTGGTAACACTGGACTCTGCCAGTAACAACATCCTGGTAACACTGGACTCTGCCAGTAACAACATCCTGGTAACACTGGACGCTGCCAGTAACAACATCCTGGTAACACTGGATGCTGCCAGTAACAACATCCTGGTAACACTTGACCCTGCCAGTAACATCCTGGTAACACTGGACGCTACCAGTAACAACATCCTGGTAACACTGGACGCTGCCAGTAACAACATCCTGGTAACACTGTATCCTGCCAGTAACAACATCCTGGTAACACTGGACGCTGCCAGTAACATCCTGGTAACACTGGACGCTGCCAGTAACAACATCCTGGTAACACTGTATCCTGCCAGTAACAACATCCTGGTAACACTGGACTCTGCCAGTAACAACATCCTGATAACACTGGACCCTGCCAGTAACAACATCCTGGTAACACTGGACTCTGCCAGTAACAACATCCTGGTAACACTGGACCCTGCCAGTAACAACATCCTAGTAACACTGGACGCTGCCGGTAACACTGTATCCTGCCAGTAACATCCTGATAACACTGTATCCTGCCAGTAACAACATCCTGGTAACACTGGACCCTGCCAGTAACAACATCCTGGTAACACTGGACCCTGCCAGTAACAACATCCTGGTAACACTGGACCCTGCCAGTAACAACATCCTGGTAACACTGGACCCTGCCAGTAACAACATCCTGGTAACACTGGACCCTGCCAGTAACAACATCCTGGTAACACTGACTCTGCCAGTAACAACATCCTGGTAACACTGGACCCTGCCAGTAACAACATCCTGGTAACACTGACTCTGCCAGTAACAACATCCTGGTAACACTGGACCCTGCCAGTAACAACATCCTGGTAACACTGGACTCTGCCAGTAACAACATCCTGGTAACACTGGACTCTGCCAGTAACAACATCCTGGTAACACTGGACGCTGCCAGTAACAACATCCTGGTAACACTGGATGCTGCCAGTAACAACATCCTGGTAACACTGGACTCTGCCAGTAACAACAAGGGACAGTCACGGGCGGTAGTACAAATGGACAGTCTCGAACTACAACAACTACCTTTGCAAAATTATACCTGGAAAAGATTACGGGAAGTAATTATAAATGAGCAGTCTGAAGTAACCAGTGCTGGAGGCACTGTAGATGTTACAAAATACCCTCAGTGAAAATTATTATTATTATTATCATCAAAAAGAAGCGCTAAGCCACAAGGGCTATACAGCGCTGCAGGGTAGGGAAGGAAGCGAGGGTATTGGGTGGCAGGAGGGAGGGATGATCAGTAGGTTACAGAAAACAGCGGGGCAGGGGATTGTGCGGAGATAGAGGGTAGCAAGAGATTGAGGTAGAAAGGGCTGAAGGCATCAGAGTTTGTGAAGTAAGTCAGTTGTTGTCAAAAAGTCAATGAGAGAGTCCGGATGAAAGGTGGGTCCATCAGCGAAAAGGGAAGGTAAAGAGAGAGCAGCGGAGCGAAGACGACGACGGAGGTAAATCCTGCGTGCTCGTTGATAAAGTGGGCAGTCCAACAGAATGTGGCTGACTGATAATGGAGTCTGACAATTCTCACAGAGAGGAGCAGGGCGCCTCTCCATGAGATATCCATGAGTAAGACGAGTATGGCCAATGCGAAGACGGGAGAGAGTAGTCTCCCAACCTCGACACTGGTGACAAGAAGACGGCCAGTAACCTATACTCGGTTTAACCCTCAGCGAAAAGTGCTGATGTAATAAGCAGGCTAAGAAGGCTAACTGTAGATTAGTTGTAGACGGAATCAACAGTGAAGGGACCAGGACTCTTCGACACCCTCCCTTCACGCATAAAGGTAATTACTAACAAACCCTGGCTGTCTACAAGATGGAACGTGGTATGTTCCTTAATTTAATACCTGATCAGCCAGGCTGTGGTGGATCCGTTGGGCTGAGGGCAGCGGACACTGACAGTCTGGTAACTAGGAGGCCTGGTCTGGGACCGGGTACAGTGACGCCCGGAAGAGACTACAAGATTATTCAACAACCTTCCTTCAAATACAGCGGGACTTACCAGAGATCCGTTGCTATCTTCAAGAAGGAAATTGATGAGTTCATTCAGACTGATCAGCCGGAATATTGTGATGCTAGAAGCCAGCACCAGGAGTCTAGATAATGAGACGGTCAGCAAGGCTTGGTTTGAGATCGCGCCTCAGAGGTGATGCTCCATAGTACCATTAAACCAAGGGTAAACAGTGAAGGTTTACAGCAAACCTGGGCGTGCCCTCATACATTGATATTTATTTACAGAGAGGCGGTATGCTGGTGAAGGGCTCTTGATCTAAGAAACTGGAGTTACTCTTGTACTGATTACCTTGTGTTTCTTCAGTGCTGTAAGAATTTAGCGCTTGTTCGTGAGGATGATCTGGTTCCACTGCTTCTTATCATCTCCAAACCACTTTTTCCAATACATAAACCAGAATAAGCACTGACGGCCGGTTAGCCAGAAATCCAGCCTGCCAGCCAGCCAGCCACCTAGCCAGCCAGCCTGCCAGTCACCCAGTCAATCAGCCAGCCTGCTAGCTAGCCAGAGGCCCAGCCAGTCACCCACCCAGTCACCTAGCCATTCAGCCTGCCAGTCACCCACCCATCCGCCCAGTCACCCAACCAGCCGATCAGCCAGCCTGCTAGCTAGCCAGAGACTCAGCCAGCCAGTCACCCATCCAGTCACCTAGCCAGCCAGCCAATCACCCACCCTGCCAGTCACCCACCCAGCCAGCCTGCCAGTCACCCACCCAGCCAGCCTGCCAGCCACCCACTCATCCAGCCAGTCACCCATCCATCCACCCAGACACCCATCCACCCACCCAGTCACCCACTCACCCAACCAGCCAGCGAGCTAGCTGGCCAGTCAGCCAGCCAGCCAAGCAGCCAGTCAGTTAGTCTGGTAGCCAGCCAGCCAGTAGTCAGGTCTTGCGTCAGACTCAGATTTATCACCATCTTACTCTCCTAAGGTCCATTAAGGTAATTATCATATTGTTGGTATCCAGAGACCCTGAACGTGCTTAAGTGACGCCTCCGCTACACACTTTTTGAAAGGGGGAGAGAGGGGGGATATTTTATTTATATTTTTTTAATTTTAGTAACTCTGAGATACAAGAGAATGCCTCTTTAAATTTGTTTTAACGTTAGTGTTTCTTAACAGATGGATTGAATTAAAAACAAACTACGGGAAAACACCATAAGTGTCCGGGGCCCAAGACTGTTCAACAGCCTCCCATCAAGCATTCAGGGAATTGCCAATAAACCCCTGGCTGCCTTCAAGAGAGAGCTGGACAGATACCTAAAGTCAGTGCCGGATCAGCCGGGCTGTGGCTCGTACGTTGTATCGTAGGGGTTCTTAATGGAGATATCGAGGGTTGAAGGTAGACACACTTGTTGGATGGTAACATATATTGTCGGACTGTGATAATGAATGTGGAGCCCAGCTTCTGCCTGTCTTAGCCTGGATGTCTACGCCGACTGAGAGGGAGGCAGAGGTACGACCGTACACATGCGCATCCCGTGACGTCACACAAGTCACAGACCTAAAAGGGATCTCCTATCTAAAGCACATGGATGATACTAATAAGCTATGCTATATAACAGGGATCAGCAACTATGCTGACAGTTGGACTGCGTGCGGCCAGCAGTAACAGCCTAGTTGATCAGGCCCTGATCCATCGGGAGGCCTGGTCATGGACCGGGCCGCGGGGGCGTTGATCCCCGGAATAACCTCCAGGTAACGGAACGGGTGGGGTTTGAACCCATGGCGGGTCAGTCGTGAAACTCCAGGCCAGTACGATTTCGTGGGTCATGATGTTTTAATTAGTTTTGGGCTGAGTACCTTAAGGATGTTTTCGGGAGTCAACGCCCCCGCGGCCCGGACCCAGGCTTCGATGGATCAATGGCTGATCGGCCAGGCTGGTTGCACGCAATGCAGCGTACGAACTACAACAGCTCGGCTGGTCAGGCAGTAATTTGAGGAACTTGTCCAGTTCCCTCTTGAAGAGAGTCAGAGGTTTGTTAGTAATTTCCTAAGCACCGAAAGGAGATCCATTTTTATTAAAGAAATTGGGATATTATAGATACAATATATCCTGAGCCCCGACTTATAGCCAATTGCACGTCGTCTGCAATCACTCGTGTGACGTCACATGCAATCCTTCCTACCCTCTCCCCTCTTGTCTATCTCCTATCTTTTTTCCCCTCTTCCATTTTCTCTCCCTCACCTCACCCATTTGTTGACTTTTCCCTACTTTCTCTCTCCTCTCTCCTCTCTCCTCTCTCCTCTCTTCTCTCTCCTGTCCCTCCCCTATCTCCCTGTCCTACTTATAGCCAAGACTCTTGCATTTTTACTGTGTTATTTCTATTTTGGCCTGATGAAGGCTTCCAGCAATTCCGAAAAGCTTTTACCAACTATTTTTTCAAATTTCTGAAGGATGTTTCGATAATTAATTTTCACGAGATTTCAGCATTTTTGTCATATATATAGTATAGATGTACCATGAAAACTTCTGAGGCTTTGGGGAAAGACAGTAGGATCACACTTGGTGCTGATGATGCAGAGAAATCAGAGGTGCTGTCTGTATAATCCTCCTGTTGTAATTTCGTGGCTCAGTGGTGTAGCGAACGGCGTCCTAAATCCAGGACCACGTTTCGAGTCCTTGTCCATTCTTCCTTTTATTAATATATATATATATATATATATATATATATATATATATATATATATATATATATATATATATATATATATATATATATATATGTGTGTGTGTGTGTGTGTGTGTGTGTAGTGTATGTGTTAAGTTATACGGAGGTGTTGAGTGCTGGTGGTGTTATTTGCTAAAGTTTGAAGCACTCCTGTATAATTGAGTGTAAGTGGGATCAACGTGGCATAATTTGGTGGTGGAGCCCCAGTCCGTGAAAGGTCAGTCTGTTGTACTGAAAGGTCACCACTGCTCCACTGAGGGCGCTTGCTGCCTCGCTCACCTGCTGCTCCACCTAATATTTGGTTCACATGCTGGTTCATTCCATTCCTGTCTCACCTGCTTCCTACCTCACCTACTGGTCCACTTAAAGGTTGAATCACCTACCGGTCTACTTTATGACTGAACCGACTGCTGGTCAACTTATGACCACTCCACCTGCTGACTGTCTTAACTACTGGTTCACCTGCTGCCTGGGTTAACATCTAATCTATTTGATAGTTGCTTCATCTGTTTCCTCTCTCACCTGTTGGTCCATTAGCTGCCAGGTTTATCAGCTGATTCCATTAATAATAACACACGATTTCTAGTTTGCCTGTTGACTCACCTTAATAAGTACATTACAATGGAACTACAGTATAATTGTAGTGTAGAATATAAAATTGTAATGGAGTACGTATAATTGTAATGTAGTATGTATAACTTGTAGCACGTATAGTTGTAATGTGGTATGTATAACTAGTGTAGCATGTATAATTGTAATGTAGTGTAGCACGGATAATTGTAATTTGGAACGTATTTAAATGTTAAATATGCTGGATTGTCTGTTAGAAAGATGCGAGAAAGCAGAAGTCTAGCAAATTGCTCATTACGGTGATTTGTTACCCATCATCTGGTTAATGAGAATTCATTTTAATAAACAACAAATCGTTCCGCTAAAGCGAGGAATTTGCACGACCTTCGGATCTATTAAACCTTTTAATAAATAATCCAGCCTATTTTTTTTTTCATTTAAATACGTAACCCAGTGCAAATAGTTTATATTTTTAGGCGTGTTTTTTTTTTATATTTTGGATAATATATTTAGAAAGGTGAATCAGCAAGCAGTTGTTAGGTTTGAAACCTGTCGACTACACAAGATTGGATCTAAATGTCGTACTGTTGACAACGGTCAAGAAACGACTCGCGTTTCGGTACGAGTTTTTGTTTCTTAAAACGTTTCGCTCTGTGTGGGGCTTTATGAAGTCATGATTTTGTAGAGCTCAACACGGAGCGAAACGTTGTATCAATAAAGGGTTTTATCTTCAACGTGGATTGTTTCCGCAGTGCTGCCTGAGGGTTATTCAGGCAGCATGAACCCTGGGCTCCACCAGGCAACACTTGGGTCCTACAACAGATTAAAACAAACTCGGTTTATAAGCACGGAGATGAGCACCTATAACAAGAAATACACGGCGATATACCCCTATGAAAATGCATCTACACGGAGATATGCATCTCTCGGCGTATATACCCTGAGAAATATGCATCTATCGGTGTATATTCCTTGAAATATGCATCTATTGATATATATACCTTGAGAGATACGCATCTCTCGGTGTATATACCCTGAGATGTATGCGTCTGTTGGTGTATATACCCTGAGTGATATGCATCTCGTTGTATATACCTTGAGAGATATGTATCTCTTAGTGTATATACCCTAAGAAATGTGCATCTATCGGTATATATACCCTGAGAAATATGCATCTATCGGTGTATATACCTTGAGAGATATACATCTCTCGGTGTATATACCTTGAGTTATACATCTCTCGGTGTATATACCTTGGGAGTTATACATCTCTCGGTGTATATACCTTGAGAAATATACATCTCTCGGTGTATATACTTTGAGAGATATACATCTCTCGGTGTATATACCTTGAGAGATATACATCTCTCGATTTATATACCTTGAGAGATATACATCTCTCGGTGTATATACCTTGAGAGATATACATCTCTCGGTGTATATACCTTGAGAGATATACATCTCTCGGTGTATATACCTTGAGAGATATACATCTCTCGGTGTATATACCTTGAGAGATATACATCTCTCGGTGTATATACCTTGAGAGATATACGTCTTTCGACTTTTAGAACAAAAATTTCAAAGCCGGTCATGGGTATAACTTGCATAGAAAAAAATGAACGAAAAAATGTATATGAAAGATTAAGAAAAAGTAATCAAGACTAAAATTACATTGGAGAGATAGAAAATAAGAGAGAAGTTCAGCAGTGTGTATGAAAGTGGTATTATATTCTGTTTTTTTTTTCCGGAAATTAAAAATAGTCAAAAAAAAAAAAGTGTAGAATGGCTTTAAAGTAGAAGTTGGAAATATTGGAACGCTGTTGATAAATATTGGAACACTGCAGATAAATATTGGAACACTGTAGATAAATATTGGCACACTGTAGATAAATATTGGAACACTGTAGATAAATATTGGAACACTGTAGATAAATATTGGAACACTGTAGATGAATATTGGAACACTGTAGATAAATATTGGAACACTGCAGATAAATATTGGAACACTGCAGATAAATATTGGAACACTGTAGATAAATATTGGAACACTGTAGATAAATATTGGAACACTGCAGATAAATATTGGAACACTGTAGATAAATATTGGAACACTGTAGATAAATATTGGAACACTGTAGATAAATATTGGAACACTGTAGATAAATATTGGAACACTGTAGATAAATATTGGAACACTGTAGATAAATCCTGAAGCCAATATAGTAGTAAGCCCAAGGAAAATACTTGAGCAAGGTTCAGACAAGCTAGTAATGGTTATATTTAAGCAAGGTTCAAACAAGCTAGACATTGACCTCATCGCTTTATTGCCGTGAGGTTGTGCTGCGCACACGCTCCTGGTTGAGAGGCCTTCCTGCGCAGATTGATTTTCACAAGATGGCGCAGACTATCAGAAGGCGCGTCAACACTGTGTGCTTTGATTTAGTGCGGGGTGTAATTACGCCTCAGTCCGCACAGGTGCTTCTACCTTTGATTATTCGCGACACATACGGCATTGCTGATCAAGATTTGTATGGAGTATCGCTCAACGGGGCTTACCGAATATTCGTTAAGCTACGATCGACGGCAGTGTATGAGCGCCTGGTGGAGCAGTATCAAGATGGCTGTGTGGACGTAAACTCGGCAATACGAGTTCGTTTAATTGACGTGTCGCGACACTACACTTGGGTGAAGGTACGCAACGTGCCTTTCGAAGCTGACGAGGCAGATATACGGAACGTTTTTGAACGTTATGGTACTGTGCATCTGGCAACGGCAGGTACCTGGGTGGATGGGGCGTACGCCGGCTGGCCGGAGGGTACGTTCAACCTAAAGATGACGCTGAGGCATCCCATCCCGTCGTTTGTCATCTTGGACGACTTTAGGACGCAAGTGATGGTGTATTACGCAGGGCAGCGCAAGACCTGCAGGCTATGTGGTGCTTATGACCATATGGCAGCACAGTGTGAGAGGCAGCAGCAACGACAGGTTGCAGACAGAAGGACGGAGCGAGGGCCTGACCCGAAGGCGGGGCCTGCCAGCGGGACGCCTGTAAAGGGCCATAGTTCGTCTTGGAGCGAGGAGGTGGAGAGAGAGTTCCCGACGGTGGGGTCGAGCCCATCAATGCCTGTAGAATCTACAGTCTCCGCTTTGGTGGAAGGGGAGACCAAGTTGAGTGGAGGAGAACGAGCAGAGGATGTGGCTCTGGAGCAGTTGACGGAAAAGTTTTTGGAGACGAAGAGAGCTGGAGATGATGTACAATCGGTGGTGGGACCTGAGGAGAGTGAGGACGAGAGGAGAGACAGCCAGCTGACTGCAGGTGCCTCGTCTACGGGAATGGTGACCGTGGTCGAGGTGGCGGCGGAGGTGCATTGTGAGGCATCCCCCGACCAGACCATGGATGCAGAGAGTGTTCGGCGGAAGAGGGCGGCAACGCACTCTGATTCCGATGATGTCTTGACCCCGGCGCAAAGACCGGGGAAGAAACCGTGGGCTGATGTGGTGAGTGGAGGCGCCACAGGTGTGTCCGGTCAGGTGTTCGACCGGGGAGGGAATAGAGCTCACTGTGGTGAGCATGGTGGGAAAAATAGGAAGGATGGTGACGTGTCTATGAAAGGAGTTACAGGGCAGCGTGTAAAACCCTTCAAGAAGGTTTCAGGTGTATGACTGTGAATGTAAATGGGTTGTGTATGAATGTGAAGCGTTTGTGGCTCCAGGGGTTTCTGAGGCGTCATGCCATAGATATTGTATTCATGCAGGAGCATAACTTTAAGGCGGGTCGGGATTTGAATGTGGACGGATATCGTGTGTTTGTGGCATATTCGGACCGTTTGAAAGGTGGGGTTGGAATTCTGATTCGGGAGACAAGCCCGTTTGTTGTAATTAGATGTGAGGGAGGGGAGGAGGGTAGGGTACTCCGGGTAGATGGATGGTGGAGAGGTGAGCGACTGGCAGTGGTTTGTGTGTATGCGCCGGCGGAGCGTGATGTACGGGTGAAGAATGAATTTGTGCGTGATGTTTTGGTTTATTATTTGAGATCTCTTCCCTCGGTAACAATCGTGGGCGGTGATTGGAATTGTATAGTACGTAGAAAGGATGTGGAGCCACGGGGGGCAGGGTGTTTTCTGGTTAGCCTAAGGGATCTTTTGCTGGGCGTGGGGTTAAGGGATGTTATTGAAGGTGGGGATCTAATGGTTGAGCATACGTTTCATAGACAGGGATACGCGGCCAGGCTCGATAGGTTATATGTGACGAGAAGTGTGCGAGTGATGTGTGTGCGTACGGTGGAAGCTGTTTACACGGATCATAGAGCTGTTTATACGGACTTGACTTGGGCCAGCTTACCTAAGAGGTATCCAGGGTATTGGAAGTTAAATGTGAGACTTCTTGGGGTGGAGGAGGCGGGGTTAGATTTTAGGACAATGTGGGAGAATTTGTGGGGAGAGGGTAGGGATGTGGGTGACTTGCTGGGGTGGTGGGATGGGGTAGCTAAGGAGAGGATCCGGCGGTTTTATGTGCGATGGGGAAAGTACCAGGGTTGGATGACGTACGGGTTGCAGCAGTATTTCGAGGGTAGGTTGCAAAGTTGTTATGAGAGGGGCGTGCAGGCAGGGCAGTATCCCATGGAGGAAATTGAGTTGTTAAAAGGAAGGATTCGTGATTTGCAGAATGATAGATTTGATGCGGTGAGAGTGCAGGGTGGAATTGAAGAGGCGGTGTGGGGTGACCGACCATCGGCCTGTGTGTTAAGGGGACAGAGGCAGCGACGTATGGCTATGGAAATTGATAGGCTGGTGGTACATGAAGACTTAGGTGGATATAGGGCGGGACATGAGTTAAGAACAACGGAGGCAATGAGTGATTACGTTGATAGGTGGTTTGGAAAAAATTTACTGAGTGTAGGGGTGGATGGGGAGGCTTTCGGGAGGTTGGGGGAGAATGTATCTTGTGTGCTAAGTAGCAGTGATCGCATGGCGTTGGGGGGGGATATTGAAGAAGGGGAGGTGTGGAGGGCTTTGGAGGGGATGGCACGTGGTAAGGCTCCAGGTCTGGATGGCTTGCCCTGCGAGTTTTATGTGAGCCATTGGAATGTGTTGAAGTCCTTCTTAGTAGAACTAATGAATACGATGAAAAGGGAGGGGAGGATGGGCAGGTTGCAAGGAACTGCGGTTGTGGTTTTAGTGCCAAAAGGTAAGAAACAGGACACGGTGCGGGACTTTAGGATAATATCATTGCTGTGTGCTGATTATAAGATTTTTGCAAAAATTTTAGGAAATAGGATGAAGTGTGTGGTGGATAAAGTGGTTGCGAGAGGACAATATGGTGTGTCTGGGAGGACGATGTATGATGGGCATAGTATTATAAAGAATTTTGTGGAAGGGTCGGGAGGGGAGCAGGCGGGGGGTGTCTTAGCATTAGATTGGCAGGCGGCGTATGATAGTGTAGAACGTGAGGTGTTGTGGTATATATTAAGGAGGCAGGGTTTTGGGGAGGAGGTGGTACGTTGGGCAGAGACATTGTATACAGGTGTAGGAGTGTGTGTACAAGTAAATGGGAAATTGGGGAAGTGGGTATCCATGGGTCGGGGTATTAGGCAGGGTTGTCCCCTGTCTCAATTGTTGTTTGCCTGTTTAACAGACCCTTTCTATAGAAAGGTGGAAGCGTGTATGGAGGTGGATTGGGGAGTAGGAAGTGGAGTGCAGGGAATAATAGGGTATGTGGATGACACGACAATACTCGTGCGAACGCAGAGGAGTTTACGTGCGGTTGGAGACGTTATTGATAATTTCGCGGGGGTTACCGGGTTAAGAGTTAATGTGGAAAAATCAAAATTACTGGTCTTAGGAGATTGGGTGGGAAGAGAGAGTTGGGAAAGGAATGTACGTTGGAATATGGTGGACAGGATAAAAGTGTGTGGAATAGTGTATATGCGTAGTGCGAGAGAGGCGAGGATGGTTAATTCTGGACTTGTTGTGGATCGAGTGGTGGGGCGATTGGATGGGTTGAGACCAACTCATTTGACAGTACATCAGCGTGCGATTGTTGTGAATGTGTTGTTATACAGTAAAGTCTGGCACGTGGCTGCGGTATATCCGTTAGCAGGTCCGGATGTTACGAGGCTGTTAAAGAGGGTTTTCCATTTTCTTTGGGGTTCCGGGTGTGAATGGTTGAGTAGGAGTGTGGTTACTTTACCGGTCAACAGAGGAGGATTGGGGTTGATTGATTTACGGTTAAGAGTCAAGTGCATTTATTTGAAGTGGGGGTTACGCCGTGTGCGGGGTCATGCAGGGAGGGGCGTGAATGGCTTGCATGAAGAGGTGCGAATGTGGTGGGGAGGGTCGGAGATGAAAGTGTGTGAAGACGTGTTGCGGGCGTTGCTGCATGTACGGGACCCTAATAAAGTTCGAGTGGGTGTTTTAGAGCGTGTTGTAAGGGCGAAGGTAGTCGTGAAGGCTGAGAGTATCTACCCTATGTATGCGTGGAAGGATATATGGGAAAGATTACGGTTGATGCGCGTGCGTCCAAATGTGCGAGAGGTATTTTTCCGTTTTCTCCATGGTATACTGCCGTCGGGTGCTGCACTTAAGGAAAGAGGGTTGATGGTGGAGGGCGCGTGTCGGGTGTGCGGGGATGAGGAGACTGCGTTTCATGTAGTGTATTTTTGTGATAATTTGGGGAGTATCAGGGAATGGATGGGTAAGGTTCTGAGGACAGTAGGAGGAGGCGGGATATTAGTATTGAGGGCGTTAAGTTTGGACGTGGGAGGCGTCGAGGCGCCTGTGCAACGTGCAATCACGTATATAATTGCGGATTTTGTTTTTGTATCCTGGGCAATGAGAAGGAATGGGGATTGGGAGGTGCGCAAAAGGGTGTTGGCGGGGACCATTTATAGAACGTTGTGTTATAATCGGGAAATATATGGAAGTCGCTGGGACCAGGCTTTTTCAGCAGGGTACCGTAGTATGAGTGTGAGAGCATTGTTAACGTTGTGAAAGGGGGGGGGAGTGAATTTCAGGGGATGGAACGGGCTTGTCTCCGGGGTTGGGTATGCACAACGGCTGGTTTACTGTGTGTATCTGTGTAATGCGTGGTTGAGGAAAATGTGGTTGTGTGAGTGGATGTGGTGGTGAAGTTATATGTGTTATAGATGTCTTAAGTCAGAGTCTACTGCCTTCTTTCTTTGTTGAAGTACTTGATGTACCTTTCGGCTATGGCCTGGCAAACGGGGTTTTATGTGTTTATACTGAGCATTTTATTGCTATGTTATATAATGTGTATAGCCTGTAGATGAGTGCGGAATGATTATGGCTTTTCTAGTTTTGTGGCTGACTCGTAAGACTTGTGGTAAGGCGAGTATGTGTGACTGTAGGGAACTTATGTACTGGGAGTTAGGTGAGTAAGAGTATGTACTTTGTTTTATCATGAGATTGTGATGTAGGTTCTTTCGGTTATCGATTATTTGTGTTGGTTGTGAGTAACCGATATATTTATATATTTATCATAC
The DNA here is from genome assembly GCF_038502225.1 of Cherax quadricarinatus. NCBI lineage: Eukaryota > Metazoa > Arthropoda > Malacostraca > Decapoda > Parastacidae > Cherax > Cherax quadricarinatus. The sequence continues at coordinate 14,979,752 of NC_091370.1, forward strand.
TATTCTTCTTATTGTATTGTATTGTGCATTGGCAATATGTCCCAGTATATTATGTAAATAGTGTATACCCGAAGGGATTATGGTTTTATTTATATTATTGAACCTGCTACAGGGGTCACCTACATGTTATGTTCTTGTTGTTGTTCTTGTGTACATAGGGTTAAGATTGCCCATCTTCTTAATGTTATGTTTTGTCACAAGCGATATTTTCTAGTATAATTGTGTAACCTCTTGTGTTTGTTAATATTGTGTTTATTTGCTATTGTACGTTCTGAGAAATTGTTTCAAAATGTGTTTATATACAATGTGTATCAACCCTAGTTTAAGGGTTTTTTTATGTTAAGCTATGTATTGTATTTTAAATAAAAAAAAAAAAAAAAAAAAAAAAATGGTTATATTTAAGCAAGGTTCAGACAAGCTAGTAATGGTTATATTTAAGCAAGGTTCAGACAAGCTAGTAATGGTTATATTTAAGCAAGGTTCAGACAAGCTAGTAATGGTTATATTTAAGCAAGGTTCAAACAAGCTAGTAATGGTTATATTTAAGCAAGGTTCAAACAAGCTAGTAATGGTTATATTTAAGCAAGGTTCAAACAAGCTAGTAATGGTTATATTTAAGCAAGGTTCAAACAAGCTAGTAATGTTTATATTTAAGCAAGGTTCAAACAAGCTAGTAATGGTTATATTTAAGCAAGGTTCAAACAAGCTAGTAATGTTTATATTTAAGCAAGGTTCAAACAAACTAGTAATGTTTATATTTAAGCAAGGTTCAAACAAGCTAGTAATGGTTATATTTAAGCAAGGTTCAAACAAGCTAGTAATGGTTATATTTAAGCAAGGTTCAAACAAGCTAGTAATGTTTATATTTAAGCAAGGTTCAAACAAGCTAGTAATGGTTATATTTAAGCAAGGTTCAAACAAGCTAGTAATGTTTATATTTAAGCAAGGTTCAAACAAGCTAGTAATGTTTATATTTAAGCAAGGTTCAAACAAGCTAGTAATGGTTATATTTAAGCAAGGTTCAAACAAGCTAGTAATGGTTATATTTAAGCAAGGTTCAAACAAGCTAGTAATGGTTATATTTAAGCAAGGTTCAAACAAGCTAGTAATGGTTATATTTAAGCAAGGTTCAAACAAGCTAGTAATGGTTATATTTAAGCAAGGTTCAAACAAGCTAGTAATGTTTATATTTAAGCAAGGTTCAAACAAGCTAGTAATGGTTATATTTAAGCAAGGTTCAAACAAGCTAGTAATGGTTATATTTAAGCAAGGTTCACCCCTCAAGGAAGGTTCCTTGATGTTGGTGAGGGGCTCTTGATTTAGGGAATTGGATCTGTGCTCCAGTTCCCCGAATTAAGCCTGAATGCCTTCCACATCCCCCCCCAGGCGCTGTATAATCCTCCGGGTTTAGCGCTTCCCCCTTGATTATAATAATAATAAGCAAGGTTCAAACAAGCTAGTAATGTTTATATTTAAGCAAGGTTCAAACAAGCTAGTAATGGTTATATTTAAGCAAGGTTCAAACAAGCTAGTAATGGTTATATTTAAGCAAGGTTCAAACAAGCTAGTAATGGTTATATTTAAGCAAGGTTCAAACAAGCTAGTAATGTTTATATTTAAGCAAGGTTCAAACAAGCTAGTAATGGTTATATTTAAGCAAGGTTCAAACAAGCTAGTAATGGTTATATTTAAGCAAGGTTCAAACAAGCTAGTAATGGTTATTTTTAAGCAAGGTTCAAACAAGCTAGTAATGGTTATATTTAAGCAAGGTTCAAACAAGCTAGTAATGGTTATTTTTAAGCAAGGTTCAAACAAGCTTGTAATGGTTATATTTAAGCAAGGTTCAAACAAGCTAGTAATGGTTATATTTAAGCAAGGTTCAAACAAGCTAGTAATGTTTATATTTAAGCAAGGTTCAAACAAGCTAGTAATGGTTATATTTAAGCAAGGTTCAAACAAGCTAGTAATGGTTATATTTAAGCAAGGTTCAAACAAGCTAGTAATGGTTATATTTAAACTAGATTCAAACAAGCTAGTAATGGTTATATTTAAGCAAGGTTCAAACAAGCTAGTAATGGTTATATTTAAGCAAGGTTCAAACAAGCTAGTAATGTTTATATTTAAGCAAGGTTCAAACAAGCTAGTAATGGTTATATTTAAGCAAGGTTCAAACAAGCTAGTAATGGTTATATTTAAGCAAGGTTCAAACAAGCTAGTAATGGTTATTTTTAAGCAAGGTTCAAACAAGCTAGTAATGGTTATATTTAAGCAAGGTTCAAACAAGCTAGTAATGGTTATATTTAAGCAAGGTTCAAACAAGGTAGTAATGGTTATATTTAAGCAAGGTTCAAACAAGCTAGTAATGGTTATTTTTAAACTAGATTCAAACAAGCTAGTAATGGTTATATTTAAGCAAGGTTCAAAGAAGCTAGTAATGGTTATATTTAAGCAAGGTTCAAACAAGCTAGTAATGGTTATATTTAAACTAGGTTCCAACAAGCCAGTAATGGTTATATTTAAGGTTCAAAAAAGATAGTAATAGTTATATTTAAGAAAGGTTCCAACAAGCCAGTAATGGATATAATATCGGCTTGCAAGATTTCAACAAGCCAGGAATGGCTGTGCACATTCACTCTCGCTCACTCTCACTCGGTCGCTCTTGTGACTCCCATCCAATCAATTTTCTTAGCCCAGTCAACCTGATGTAGCTCGTTTATCTTATTCTCCCTCTTCCTTCTTCTTTCTCGTCATTCCATATTCCTTCTCATCTCCGTCCCCTGTTGTTTATTTCCTTCCTCCTTGTTCGATTTAGTTAACCATCTTTTTTATGCGTTTCTTTTCCTTTGTCTTCTCCTCTTTCCCCTCAATCTTTTCTCTCCACATATTATCCCTGCCTCTGATCACAAGCAGAGTAGAATCCATTAGCTATGATGGTGGTGGTCGTAGTGGTAGCGGTGGTCGTAGTGGTAGCGGTGGTGGTGATCGTTGCGGTAAAGATGGTAGTGGTAATGGTGGTACCCAGAGAGTTAGAACCGACACTGAGAACCATTGTTTTTCACGGCACGTTAATCACACCACAATCCTCCTCCTCCACATTCATGTATGTGATATTGACAGAGACATAAATCACTACACTCTGACATCCTTGGCAGGTTATTCTAGATTTGTGGGAGAGAGGCAACTCTCCTCGGCAGACCATGCCAGAGTCTGGATGACAGTGGCAACCATCCATGGCAGACCATGCCAGAGTCTGGATGACAGTGGCAACCATCCATGGCAGACCATACCAGAGTTTGGATGAGTGGCAACCATCCATGGCAGACCATACCAGAGTTTGGATGAGAGTGGCAACCATCCATGGCAGACCATACCAGAGTTTGGATGAGTGACAACCATCCTTGACAGACCATACCAGAGTTTGGATGAGAGTGGCAACCATCCATGGCAGACCATACCAGAGTTTGGATGAGTGACAACCATCCATGGCAGACCATACCAGAGTTTGGATGAGTGGCAACCATCCATGGCAGACCATACCAGAGTTTGGATGAGAGGCAACCATCCTTGGCAGACCATACCAGAGTTTGGATGAGAGTGGCAACCATCCATGGCAGACCATACCAGAGTTTGGATGAGAGTGGCAACCATCCATGGCAGACCATACCAGAGTTTGGATGAGAGCGGCAACCATCCATGGCAGACCATACCAGAGTTTGGATGAGAGCGGCAACCATCCATGGCAGACCATACCAGAGTTTGGATGAGAGCGGCAACCATCCAGGACACGGTAAACCTTGATTCTTATGTAAACCAAAAGACCTATCAGTGTATACACTCAGAGGTTTATCTCTTTGCATAAACATGGTTAGGTATGTTTATATACATACATCTAAAGATACATCTGTGAATATACATTAAACGGTGTATCTCTTGTGCCTGTAAGCAGATGTATCTCTGTGTATATATAGCAAGAGGTCTTTCACTATATACTCGTGTTCTTTCATTGGTTATACACTGATATATATATATATATATATATATATATATATATATATATATATATATATATATATATATATATATATATATAATATATATATATATATATATATATATATATATATATATATATATATATATATATATATATATATATATATATATGTATAATATATATATACATTATATAATATATATATATATTTTTTTTTTTTTTTTTTTTTTTTTTTTCAACAAGTCGGCCGTCTCCCACCGAGGCAGGGTGACCCAAAAAAGAAAGAAAATCCCCAAAAAGAAAATACTTTCATCATCATTCAACACTTTCACCACACTCGCACATTATCACTGTTTTTGCAGAGGTGCTCAGAATACAACAGTCTAGAAGCATACACATATAAAGATACACAACATATCCCTCCAAACTGCCAATATCCCAAACCCCTCCTTTAAAGTGCAGGCATTGTACTTCCCATTTCCAGGACTCAAGTCCGACTATATGAAAATAACCGGTTTCCCTGAATCCCTTCACTAAATATTACCCTGCTCACACTCCAACAGATCGTCAGGTCCCAAGTACCATTCGTCTCCATTCACTCCTATCTAACACGCTCACGCACGCTTGCTGGAAGTCCAAGCCCCTTACCCACAAAACCTCCTTTACCCCCTCTCTCCAACCCTTTCGAGGACGACCCCTACCCCGCCTTCCTTCCCCTATAGATTTATATGCTTTCCATGTCATTCTACTTTGATCCATTCTCTCTAAATGACCAAACCACCTCAACAACCCCTCTTCTGCCCTCTGACTAATACTTTTATTAACTCCACACCTTCTCCTAATTTCCACACTCCGAATTTTCTGCATAATATTTACACCACACATTGCCCTTAAACAGGACATCTCCACTGCCTCCAACCGTCTCCTCGCTGCTGCATTTACCACCCAAGCTTCACACCCATATAAGAGTGTTGGTACTACTATACTTTCATACATTCCCTTCTTTGCCTCCATAGATAACGTTTTTTGACTCCACATATACCTCAACGCACCACTCACCTTTTTTCCCTCATCAATTCTATGATTAACCTCATCCTTCATAAATCCATCCGCCGACACGTCAACTCCCAAGTATCTGAAAACATTCACTTCTTCCATACTCCTCCTCCCCAATTTGATATCCAATTTTTCTTTATCTAAATCATTTGACACCCTCATCACCTTACTCTTTTCTATGTTCACTTTCAACTTTCTACCTTTACACACATTCCCAAACTCATCCACTAACCTTTGCAATTTTTCTTTAGAATCTCCCATAAGCACAGTATCATCAGCAAAAAGTAACTGTGTCAATTCCCATTTTGAATTTGATTCCCCATAATTTAATCCCACCCCTCTCCCAAACACCCTAGCATTTACTTCCTTAACAACCCCATCTATAAATATATTAAACAACCATGGTGACATTACACATCCCTGTCTAAGACCTACTTTTACCGGGAAATAGTCTCCCTCTCTTCTACACACCCTAACCTGAGCCTCACTATCTTCATAAAAACTCTTTACAGCATTTAATAACTTACCACCTATTCCATATACTTGCAACATCTGCCACATTGCTCCTCTATCCACTCTATCATATGCCTTTTCTAAATCCATAAATGCAATAAAAACTTCCCTACCTTTATCTAAATACTGTTCACATATATGCTTCAATGTAAACACTTGATCTACACATCCCCTACCCACTCTGAAACCTCCTTGCTCATCCGCAATCCTACATTCTGTCTTACCTCTAATTCTTTCAATTATAACCCTACCGTACACTTTTCCTGGTATACTCAGTAAGCTTATTCCTCTATAATTTTTACAGTCTCTTTTGTCCCCTTTCCCTTTATATAAAGGGACTATACATGCTCTCCGCCAATCCCTAGGTACCTTCCCCTCTTTCATACATTTATTGAACAAAAGTACCAACCACTCCAACACTATATCCCCCCCTGCTTTTAACATTTCTGTCATGATCCCATCAGTACCAGCTGCTTTACCCCCTTTCATTTTACGTAATGCCTCACGTACCTCCCCCACACTTACATTCTGCTCTTCTTCACTCCTAAAAG
>NC_091370.1:14998365-15033365 GCF_038502225.1 Cherax quadricarinatus
CACCACCACCTCACATCTCTTCCCTACAACCTGTTCTCAGTTGTAAATGGTCTTTATATGAGCGCATGGAGGCTGTGTCCCTGTTGACCTGTTACGAGTTCTTTGAATACCTCTCTCTCTCTCTCTCTCTCTCTCTCTCTCTCTCTCTCTCTCTCTCTCTCTCTCTCTCTCTCTCTCTCTCTCTCTCTCTCTCTCTCTCTCTCTCTTTCTCTCTCTTTCCACTTTCTATCCAACACTAGAACAAAAAGACTCAGAATATAATTGCTTCTTCACTTGATCGTCTCCTGGCAAGTGGCTACAGTTGACCAAGCAACTGCACGCAAGCCTAATGCTAACAGTATTACTGCTAAGGCTACTACTGCTACTAATTACTACTATAATACTACTACTACTAGTACCACTACTACAACTACTCTTACTACTAGTACTACTACTGATATAATTAAAACTGTTTAATAATAACAATATAATAATAGCAATAACGTTATTAGCATATAAATGTTGCCTGCATATTCAGAGGTTTGCGTAGGAAGTTGCTTGACCAACGAGGTTATTGTGTTTATGGAGACTTGCAAGCAAGAACAGTCCCTTTAATCAGCAGTCAAAATAATTTTTGGTAGTCTATTATTAATGTTATATTTAAGTAAAACTGTAAACCCGCGTGGGTTTTGTGTGATGGATACTGGAGCCTCTTCTCACTGAACAGGATACAGATGGCTTCCCCTTGTGTCACAGACTATAAATTAGACATGTGCAACATTTTGAAATTCGTAAGGTGCGTGTCCGAGTGAAATACCGGTTGGTGAGCGAAACGTGTCCTAATGTTGCCAAATATTACACAGGTATCTTATTTATGCATAGGTTTGCTTTTATTTTTCGGTTTTGTTCTGTAAATGGGTATATTATTATGCGTCATATATTCATGCAGTGGAAGGCAGCACAAGAACACGTGGATACATATGGAAGAATGTATATAGGAGGAATACATATGGGAGAATAGGTGTGGGAGGAAGTGCAAACTAAACCCAGTGGAAATCAAGGGTGCAGTGGGCACAATAAGGGAACACTGTATCAACATCCATGGCCTCAGAAGATATCAGAAACACTGCTGGGACAAGTTTTCAAGAGAAAAATGGACAAATATCTTCACCAGGTGCCAGATCAACCAGACTGTGATGGATATGTGGGTCAGCAGGCCACCAGCAGCAACAGTCTGGTTGACTATGCAAGCATCAGACGAGTCTGGGCTATGGCCGGGCTCCGGGAGTAGAAAGAACTCTCGGAACTCATCAAAGGCATATCAAAAGTATATACAAAATGCCTATGAACTAGGCTTCAACCCGGATTTGCCCATGGTGCACGGACTACACTTGTGAGAGAGTAATGACCACAGGAACACGTCAAGATGACCCCAACTGAGGGTAGGAGGGGGAGATTGTGGCAGGTAAATACTGGGTTACTTCACCTGTGTCTTCAAGCGCTCGTCATGTAATCTACCATTACCTGGCCTCGCCTTGTAATCTAACTCTATCTCTTGCCCAGCTTGTCCTTGTAATCTAACTTCCGTGCTTTACAAATCTCCTCTTTCAGATTTAAATCACCGCTTACTGGGATTATTGCCACACAACAGTAGTTGCTGTCTACGGCACCTTCCTTCAAGAGCGATACCTTGGATAATAATAATAATAATAATTTATAAAATTACATGATACAACGTATCATGTACTGTGGTCTTTACAACGTATAGACCACAGGTGACATCAATGACATACTATATAGAAAGCCAGTGGTTATGCAGAGCATTTCGGGCAACGTAGGTTAATTTTGTCCCCAGGATGCGACCCACACCAGTTAGCTAACACCCAGGTACCTACTAACGACTAGGTAAACAGAGACAGCAGGTGTCTTAAGGAAACACGCCCCAATGCTTTCACCCGTACCGGGGATCGAACCACATACCACCGTGTGTGATTGTCTCCCTTTCACCCAAGCTTTGTATGACGTCTACGGGGTTAGCAATTCTCAAGAATACAGTAATACTACTACTACTACTACTACTACTACTACTAATAATAATAATAATAATAATAATAATAATTGAAAGAATAAAGCCTTACACATCATGTTCTGGCTGCTGGGGCAATGACCCTCCAAAATCGCTTTGAGGTAACCTTGAGATAAGGTGTGTTGTCTGTGCTGGTGAGGTATTGTGACGTAGCTGTCACCTTTGACCTTTAAGGAGACGTGACCCAGGATTCCTCTGTATCTTTAATGAAACCTCAATGATGCCTGAAGGATTCTTCGGGGTGGGGTCATCGCCCCCGCTGCCCGGTTCCAGACCAGGCCTCCTGGTGGGACAAGACCTGATCATGTTGACCTGGGCATGTCATAGACACTCACTTTCAGTCCACCACTCAAGTCCAGTAGTGTGACAGACGTGGGCGGTCAGGTGAGTGCATCTCAGACGTGGGCGGGTGGGCGGTCAGGTGAGTGCATCTCAGACGTGGGCGGGTGGGCGGTCAGGTGAGTGCATCTCAGACGTGGGCGGTCAGGTGAGTGCATCTACCCTGGACTGACTCTGCACCCGCCCAGCCAGTTTACCGCTAGTTTGCGAAAGTTCATTACCACCTCTCTCTCTCTCTCTCTCTCTCTCTCTCTCTCTCTCTCTCTCTCTCTCTCTCTCTCTCTCTCTCTCTCTCTCTCTCTCTCTAGCGCCGTTTAAGTAATGATGTTCACAGTGGAACATTGACAGTATAAATGTTAATTTGACAGTGGAAAATTGACATTATAAATGTTAATTTGACAGTGGAACATTGACATTATAAATGTTAGCAGTGATCCACTGACTACATTATGTCATGTTTGTGAATATTTGTATGCAAATTGTTGTACATTCATGCTTGTGGTTACTGGCCATGAATCCTATAGATGCGTAGCGCCTTTATTAGTTGCGAGAGAGAGAGAGAGAATAGTCCAACAGGGTAGAAGCTAATCCACAAGATTTGTTAAGTGCTGATTGAATGTGGGTGGGCGTGGCTGGGCAGGACCGCTTCATTCAAACAGTGGGGATGTGTGTGTGTAACAGAGGGGCGTGGCTGAGCTTTATGGGCGTGGTTGAGTTGGGTGTGGGCGTGGTGAGCCAGGATAATATTGCTGCAGACACCAGTGGGTCTGCTCATGCTGGGTCAGCATCTTCATTGCTCCTCTAATTCAGTTTTATCGTGCCATTGTTGGTGGGTGGTATTAGCCTGCTGGTGGGCGTGTATACTACCAGTGGGCGTGTATACTACCAGTAGCCGTGTATACTGCCAGTGGGCGTGTATACTGCCATTAGGCGTGTATACTACCAGTGGGCGTGTATACTACCAGTGGGCGTGTATACTACCAGTGGGCGTGTATACTGCCAGTGGACGTGTATACTACCAGTAGGAGTGTATACTACCAGTGGGCATGTGTACTACCAGTGGGCATGTATGATACCAGCGGGCGTGTATACTACCAGCGAGCGTGTATACTAACAGTGGGCGTGTATACTAGCAGTTGGCGTGTATACTATCAGTGGACGTGTATGCAGCTAGAGTGGAAGAGTTCAAACTTCGGTAATTTCTCATCCCACCATTATTCTTATACTCATGGGGAAGCGCTAATGCCGTAGGGACATGCATTGCTGGGGGTTGATGCAGGGAACGACAAGGGGTAGCTCCAGTGCCTGTGATCAAGAGCCCCTTCACCAGCGTCAAGGGACCAACCCGGGAGGGTGTTCTGGGGGTCAACGTCTCCCGCGGCCCGGTTCATGACCAGGTCTCGCGGTGGATCAGGGCCTGATCAACCAGGCTATTACTGCTGGCCGCACGCAAATCAACGTACGAGCCACAGCCCGGTTGGTCAGGTACTGACATCAGGTGCCTGTCCTGCTCTCTCTTGAAGACAGAGTCTGTTAGTATGTATTATGTATGCTGGGAGGCATACATAGTAAATGTTATATCCATAACACATGATACCATGTATATTACATAATTGCTACGTTAATAATTATTTATGTCTAGGGGTTAAATATGGGAGGCTGGAACCCCTTACTATGCAGTGATGGGTAGTGGGTGCAGGTGGTAGTGGGTTGAGGGTGGGTGGTAGTGGTGGGTTGTGAGGGTGGGAGGTAGTGGGTGCAGGTGGTAGTGGTGGGTAGTGAGGGTGGGTAGTAGTGAGTGAAGGTGGTAGTGGGTGCAGGTAATAGTAGTGGGTAGTGGTGGGTGGTAGTGGGTGCAGGTAGTGGGGTGAGGTAGTGGGTGCAGGTGGTAGTGGTGGTAGTGAGGGTGGGTGCAGGTGGTAGTGGTGGGTAAGGTGGTAGTGGGTGCAGGTGGTAGTGGTGGGTTGTGAGGGTGGGAGGTATTGGTGGGTTGTGAGGGTGGGTGGTAGTGGTGGGTTGTGAGGGTGGGAGGTAGTGGGTGCAGGTGGTAATGGTGGGTAGTGAGGGTGGGTGGTAGTGGGTGCAGGTGGTAGTGGTGGGTAGTGAGGTGGGTGATGGCTTCCTGACTACCGCTGGCCAACCCACTGCCTCATTATTTATTGCTAAAAATACTTTTAGACTCGTTTTTTAATTACCTTCATATTTGCATAATAAATGGCTGCGTGTTGATGGCTTTTCATGGAACGACGTTTTCTTCTGCCCGTATGTGTGTGTGTGTGTTCGTGTTCGTGTGCGTGAGTGTGCGTGTGCGTGTGTTCCTACACGTATAGTCATAAATTTGTACCTGGCGATTTGAAGTGCTTCCTGGAATCACGTGTGTTGCTTCCCGTTCCTGACCAGCATCAGATTTTAAAAACAACGCTGAAACATTTGTTCTGTATGGGCTGAAACCTGTGGTTCAGGTCACGAGTGACGAATCTGTGATTGTTTTGTTCCGATGGTGGAAACATGGGTGTTGTGAGTCATGGTGGTGATAACACTGTTAGTGTCATTACCAGCAGTGATATCATCGTTAGCTCATTGTAATCTGCATCATTTTTATCATTATTAGTGCTAACCAGTGTCTCGAGAGGCTGAACTCAGTATGCTCAGAACTCATACCATTAAGAGGCACCTAAGTTCCCCCGTCTCCTAGCAACATGTTCATTTTTCCACTATAATCTACCTTGTCTATAATTACTGTCACATTTACTTTGTTTCGTAAGGTGAAGTTCAGGATCTTTCCTTAATTCATGGTATAACTTAAGAAATCTTGAAGGACAATTGTTGCAGACCTCTACAACAGAATTGTCCTCAAAGATTTGTTAAGTTATACCATAAATTAAGGAAAGATCCTGGACTTCACCTTACGAAACAAAGTAAATGTACGAATGTCTCACTCCTCAACTTGTCGGTCTCTAAACTATTTACGTCACAAGATAAAAGATATAAGTAGAGACTCTCTCAGGGGGCAAAGAAGCACTGAACTTCTCAAGAGTCACAAGAAATACTTGTTAGAGAGATGGTAAACACTGAGATCAAAATGAATGCATCATAAAAAAAATGGTACAATACCGTGACTGGAACGATACACAAATAACCCGCACATAGAAGAGTTTCGACGACGTTTCGGTCCGACTTGGGCCATTTACAAAGTCACACTGTGAGTGTGACTTAGTAAATGGTCCAAGTTAGACCGGAACGTCGCCGTAAGCTCCTCTCTTCTATGTGCGGATTATTTGTGAATACATCATACATAGTCCGAGAGAGACAGAGAAAGCAAAAACAGTCATTAACGAAATTGAAAGAAACTTTCTCATCAGGGAAATCCAAGAAAAACCTCATCCAGTATTGAGCTCGTGCTTAAAGGAGATGGATCTTACGTTAATAACACAGAAATGAGTGAAATACCGTGGCTACAATATGACTGTGTTCAGTGAGCTCTTAGTCAAAATGTTGATAATCTCAGACAAATTTTTATCAGTGAGACCCGAATCTCTGCCAAACATCTCCAAGAATTTCGGACCAAGCGAGGCCGGATCATGGACCGGGCCGCAGGGACGTTGATCCCCGGAACTCCCTCCAGGTATATATAACCCTAAACCCCGATGGAGATAAATGGTATAAAATACCGACACAATGGAAATATAAACACATATGCAGCATAATGTGATCCTTTATTGACAACGTTTCGCCCACATAGTGGTCTTTATCAAGTCTTGATAAAGGCCACTGTGTGGGCGAAACGTTGTCAATAAAGGATCACATTATATTGCATATGTGTTTATATTTCCAATCCTAATCCGCACTCGACTGTGAAGAAGCCATTGATGGTACGCCCATGCACTCTGCACCCAGGCCTAGACTCGTGGAACTCCTTTTCCATCAGAAATTGCAAAAGGGAAACAATAGATCACCCAGGCTGTGATGGATATGTGGGGCATCGGGCCTCCGACAGCAACGGCCTGGTTGATCAGGCTAGCACCAGACGAGCCTGGCCCATGGCCGGGCTCCGAGAGTAGGAAATCTCTCGAAACTCAAAGTCTGTACACAGGAGTCATTCCACAGTCACTGAAAGTGTCGGATATAGCCCCACTACACAAAGGTGGCACTAAAACTATAGCCTGATAGCACATCCCACTCTCAAAATCTTTGATAACTCAATAAATGTAAAGGGGCCAAGACTTCAAACAGACTCCTTTCATACATCAAGGGAATAACCAACAGACTTCTGGCTGTCTTCAGGAGAGAACTTGGACTTCCCAACAGATTCCTGGTTGTCTTCAGAAGTGATCTTGTTGGAATTACCAGCAGACTCCTGGCTGTCTTCAAGAGAGAACCTGGTAAGTTTCTCAAGTTAGTTTCCGATCAGTCGGGCTATAGTTCCTACAATGTACTGCGTGTGGCTAGCACCAACAGGCTGGTTGATTAGGCCATAAATTAGGAGGCCTGGTCTGGGAAGGGCGGTGACCCCCTTGAGATATCAACATAGTTACTATCACAGTGATTACCCACCACCAACACCATTATCACAATCATCACAGCAACTATCATCACTACTGTCATCAAACTATCACCACAACAATCAAACCATCACAACCACCAGACCATCACCACCACTATCATCACAACCACCAGACCATCGCCACCAATATCATCACAACAACCACCAGACCATCACCACCACTATCATCACAGCAACCACCAGACCATCGCCACCAATATCATCACAACCACCAGACCATCACCACCACTATCATCACAGCAACCACCAGACCATCGCCACCAATATCATCACAACAACCACCAGAGCATCACCACCACTATCATCACACCCACCAGACCATCACCACCACTATCATCACAACAACCACCAGACCATCACCACCACTATCATCACAACCACCAGACCATCACCACCACTATCATCACAACAACCACCAGACCATCGCCACCAATATCATCACAACAACCACCAGACCATCACCACCACTATCATCACAACCACCAGACCATCACCACCACTATCATCACAACAACCACCAGACCATCACCACCACTATCATCACAACAACCACCAGACCATTACCACCACTATCACAGCCACCAGACCATCACCACCACTATCATCACAACCACCAGATCATCACCACCACTATCATCACAACCACCAGACCATCACCACCACTATCATTACAACCGCCAGACCATCACCACCGCTATCATCACAACCGCCAGACCATCACCATCGCTATCATCACAACAACCACCAGTATCATGTGGGAGTTCGATACGTGGATTAGGGAAGAAATACTCACGTAGGCTGTTATTACGTATAATTACTGTTATGTGGACAGAGCCCGCAGCCGTTACCTATCTCCTTGGTTACACTCGTAATACTGACTAGCCGGCTGGCCAGTACCCCGTAGTGGGTCTTTTGAAATAGTGTCAGCTCAGCACAATATGAAAGACCGTGACTCAAGACGGTTGGTCGTTGAGTCAACGGACAGGTTACTGGTAACTGGTTACTACTACTGAGACTGGTAACTGGTTACTACTACTGAGAGCTCGGCGACGCTAACGTATGTCGTCCCGACATACAACTAATACAAACTAGAGATGGCAGGTATACGGCTTGGGCTGATTCTATACAATGTCAAAGTACACAACATTAAACATTATAACCTACATAATTAGAACAATGGGATGAAAGCTTACGTAACTGAAACTGTAATGCAATACAAGTACAACTTAAAACTCAACAAATGAACAACGAACTCAACGTTGAGATTACAAGTGATAAAAAAAAAATTTTGATCGATCGATCTGTATTCGTGTGATCTACGGATTCTGAGGAAGGAATATATACAAAGAAAGAGTGTTTAACAGAAAGGCAGATTCGGTGCACGCAAATCTAGACTGTTAACTCTCAGAATGCGGAGAGAACACGAACACACAAAAAAAAATTCCTGAATACTGATAAGTTGATACTGTAATTATTCATCTATACAGGTTATTTACATTTAACCCCAACTCTGCTAGGGTAAGATTGGCATATGCAGAATGGGTGTCATCTCTGGGAGGATCAAACTCTGTAGCATTAGCTAACTCATGCCGTATTTGAGGCAATTCTGAATTGGAAGTTACAAATGATACTTGAGGATTTCTCAATACCTGTCGTGTACGTAGGGAATAACGACATTCAGGTTGATCGTCTGACTGAGTATCAGAGGAAGAGAGTACAGGATCAGGAGGATTGTCAGAGTCTGTCACATTAGTCTGGGTTGGAACATCATTATCATCACATACTAACTTCATATGATCCAAATGCGATTCTTTATACTGACCAGTACTAATCTCTCTAACCTTATACTTATTACCAGTGATATGTTCAACTACTCGATAAGGACCAACAAACTTTTGATCAAGCTTTGGCATTGCAGACGTTTTGTTAAAGTTAATCAGCATAACTCTCGAACCTACTTTGATTTTGGATGGCTTTGATCGAGTGTTTGCGACTCTTGTAAATTCTGCTGTTGATTTATGAAGTGTTTCACGGATTCTTCTAAAAACACTTTGAGCTAAGCTGGTACGAGTTGCTACGAAATCATCAGGGTTGTAATTTGGTTTCGGATTAGAATATAACAACTCATAAGGCAAACGTTTATCTACACCATACAATGCATAATGTGGAGTGTCACCTATAGAAACATTGTAAGCAGAATTTATAGCACACTGCACATCAGGTATAACTTCATCCCAAGTTTCACTGTTGGGATTGATAGTGGCTCTCAAGACATCAAGTACTTTCTTATTGGTTCGTTCCGCTAACCCATTGCTGGCAGGATGATGAGGAACAATGGTGGATTTAGAGATCTTGTACAAGGTACACAAATTTTCAAGAATTTCATTACAGAATTCACCTCCATTATCTGTTACTAGGGACTTAGGAGTGGTATGCCTGCAGATAATGCGTTCTTTAAACGCTTTAGCTACTGTCTCGGCAGTCTTATCTGCAATAGGAACTAACTCGCAATATCTGGTGAAATGGTCTACCATAACACACAGATGTTTGTTACCTTGGAGGGAACATTGGAAATTAGTTAACAAATCTAGCGCAACTCTTTCCCAAGGTTCGCTAGTAGTTGGATACACTTGGATTGGATTAGGACCATTAGCATTGCCTTTATGTTGCATGCAGACACTACATTTCCTAACATACTCAGAAATATCAGTTGCCATACGAGGCCAAAAGTATTTCAATCTGGCTTGTTTTACTGAACGATCCATACCAGGGTGTGCAACACCTGGTACATCGTGAACTAGCTGTAAGGCTACATTCACTAGTGACTGTGGAATTACTAACTGGTATACTCTTCTGCTAGGAGTACCCAACTCGGCTGTTCGATACAGTAATTCTTGGTTCATGACAAAGTCACTGATGGGTGCTGAACCACCAGACCATCACCACCGCTATCATCACAACCACCAGACCATCACCACCGCTATCATCACAACAACCACCAGATCATCACCACCACTATCATTACAACCACCAGACCATCACCACCGCTATCATCACAACCACCAGACCATCACCACCGCTATCATCACAACCACCAGACCATCACCACCACTATCATCACAACTACCAGACCATCACCACCACTATCATCACAACCACCAGACCATCACCACCACTATCATCATAACCACCAGACCATCACCATCATCACAACCACCAGACCATCACTGCTATCATCACAACCACCAGACCATCACCACCGCTATCATCACAACAACCACCAGACCATCACCACCACTATCATCACAACTACCAGACCATCACCACCACTATCATCACAACCACCAGACTATCACCACCACTATCATCATAACCACCAGACCATCACTATCATCACAACCACCAGACCATCACCACCGCTATCATCACAGCAACCACCAGACCATCACAACTACCAGACCACAACCACCAGACCATCACCACTATCATCACAGCCACCAGACCATCATCACCTCTGTTATCACAGCCACCAGACCATCACAGCCACCAGACCATCACAACCACCAGACCATCACAACCTCTATTATCACAGCCACCAGACCATCACCGCTATCATCACAACAACCACCAGACCATAACCACCGCTATCATCACAACAACCACCAGACCATAACCACCGCTATCATCACAACAACAACCAGACCATCACCACCACTATCATCACAACAACCACCAGACCATAACCACCGCTATCATCACAACAACCACCAGACCATAACCACCGCTATCATCACAACAACCACCAGACCATAACCACCGCTATCATCACAACAACCACCAGACCATAACCACCGCTATCATCACAACAACCACCAGACCACCACTATCATCACAATCACCAGACCACCACCATTATCATAACCACCAGACCATCACCACCGCTATCATCACAACCACCAGACCATCACCACCGCTATCATCACAACCACCACCAGACCATCACCACCGCTATCATCACAACAACCACCAGACCATCACCACCACTATCATCACAACAACCACCAGACCACCACCACCGCTATCATAACAACCACCAGACCACCACCACTATCATCATAACAACCACTAGACCATCACAACAACCACCAGACCATCACCACCGCTATCATCACAACAACCACCAGACCATCACCACCGCTATCATAACCACCAGACCATCACCGCTATCATCACAACAACCACCAGACCATCACCACCACTATCATCACAACCACCAGACCATCACAACCACCAGGCCATCACCACCACTATAATCACAACCACCAGACCATCACCACTATCATCACAACAACCACCAGACGATCACAACCACCAGACCATCACCACCACTATCATCACAACCACCAGACCATCACAGCCACCAGCCCATCACCATCATCACAACCACCAGACCATCACCACTATCATCACAACCACCAGACCATTACCACCGCTATCATCACACCCACCAGACCATCACCACCGCTATCACAACCACCAGACCATCGCCACCATTATCATCACAACAACCACCAGACCATCACCACTATGAGACACTTATGCAGCATATGGGAATCTTTATTCAGGAAACGTTTCGCCAGACAGTGGCTTCATCAGTCCAATACAAAGAGGAAGGCGTAAGGAGAGGAGGAGTATGAGGTAATCAGTCCCTCAGCCTGGAGTCGATGTGTTCAGTCCATCAATCTTGTAGAATGTACAGCATAGGGCCGTAGACGTGGCTTATATACTGTAGAGAGGTGAGGTGAAGCAGGCGGAGGCGGGGTCAAAGTGGTACCATCCACTACTCGAAGTAGGTCTTCGTCCAAAGGTTGAACAAGTGTTGAAGAATTCTTTGTAACAAGATCCCATGATGCTGCAGTGTCTGACAGTTGTGATGAATGGTTTGAAAAACCGACAAGTTGAAGATTGAGACACTTATGCAGCCTTCCTCTTTGTATTGGACTGATGAAGCCACTGTGTGGCGAAACGTTTCCTGAATAAAGATTCCCATATGCTGCATAATTGTCTCAATCTTCAACTTGTCGGTTTTTCAAACTTTTCATCACATCACCACTATCATCACAACCACCAGACCATCACCACAACCACCAAACCAAATCACCACATCAACCACCACTAGTATCACCACCAGCTACCAACATTTCCTAGAGAGGATGAAGGTGTTGGAGGCAGGACACTCGTTACCCGGGGACGAAGCGCGTGCACACAATATTTTAACACCATAATGGTGGAGCGCGATTGGTTAATTATGCTAAGCTGGTAACGATACTTTAATTAACTTAGGCCGAGACCTACACCATCCCTTGGACAATATGTTCATTATAAAGCAAATTGGAACGTTCTGAAATAAAGCTATTATTATTATTATTATTGTGATTATTGTTATTAATGTGGAGCCCCGATCCGATCTAGTACCTTCAGAAGATGGGAAAAATTCAAAGGTTTGAAACTAGATTAGTACCAGGGATGAGGAGAGACTTGGGGAGGTGTGTCTGGCAACTCTAGTGGAAATAACATTGCGATATATAGTTGGATATGTTTGAGAAGGTGGATATGGGCATGTCTGAAAGAAAAGGATGAGGAATAAAATGCCATGGACTCACAGCTTTGGGAAAAGGTTGGACAAATACATGGGTGGTTTTGATAAGGACTTGAATTGTATGGGCCAGTATTATTATTATAATCAAGGGGGAAGCGCTAAACCCGGAGGATTATACCGCGCCTGGGGGGGGGATGTGGAAGGTATTCAGGCTTAATTCGGGGAAGTGGAGCACAGATCCAATTCCCTAAATCAAGAGCCCCTCACCAACATCAAGGAACCTTCCATGAGGGGTATGGGCCAGTAGACCTTCTGCAGTGTTCCTCCATTCTTATGTTCTTACGTTCTAACAGCATGATAAATCATAAGGATATTGGGAAGTACTTGGTTTAATCTGAGGGTAGTAGGTAAGGGTGAAGATAAACCCCCATACACAGTTTTAGGAACAATTATGATATGGCTAAGGTGCCAGGAACTAATAATACCAATTAACACAGTTAAGAAGCAGTAAACTAAACACAAATAGGTGATTTTACAAACACACACACACACACCTGGCTGGTTTGCATATGATTACCTTGCGTGGTACCCGTTTTGCATATCATTATGCTGATTAATGAGGCGGCCTCTCGCACCCAGGTATTGTCCAACATGTATTCTTCATAACCTCCCTCCCCACCCCCACATCCCTGCTCCCAGTGCCAGGGCCTCACTCACACCGGTGCCAGGGCTCATAAGGGTAAGTGTGTGTGTGTGTGTGTGTGTGTTTTGTATGAAGGAGAGGGTGGTAGTGTGGTGGTAGTGGTAGTGTGGTGGTGGTAGTGGAAGTGCAGGTTTGGGAAGACTTGGAAGCTGCTACCATTTGTCAAGGTTCGTAATTAGGAAGTGATGGTAGCAAGAACAATGTTATACTGTTATGAAGGCGATATATTGACATTCGTGGCGAGCCCAGCCTATCACATCTTTCCTGGTCCTAAGTTTGGTCGTGAGTGAGAGGCCTCTGAGGTACGGCCTATGTGCGTGGTTTAAACGGGTCAAGTGACTAAGGCTTAGCCAGGGAGCCTGCCTATAAAGGGTACGTGGCGTATATGTATTACACAAGTACATATTGTACTGTTAACGTACGTTGATATTCGAATTGGTAAAGACAGTGAGTGTTAATAATAATAATAATAATAATAATAATAATAATATCTTCATTTACTACAAGTACATGTACAAGGTATACAGACCATAGCTAACGTCAATGACACTACTATATAGAAAGCCCCTTGTTTTGCAGAGCACTTAGGGCAAATTAGGTCAGTTTTGTCCCAGGATGTGACCCACACCAGTCGACTAACACCCAGGTACCCATTTTACTGATGGATGAACATAAACAACCGGTGTAAAGAAACGCGAGTGTCTGGGACTCGATCCCAGACACTCGTCGTGTGAAGCGAGAGCTTTAGCCACCAGGCCAGGGGGGTATAAGGGGGTAAGGAAAACACAGGGCACCGAGGGGAGACAAGGAGTTACGATGGAGAATCTGGAGGTACATTAAGACAACCCGGGGTGGCGATAGGAGACGATGTTGGAGGGAATAGATGTCACCAGATGATTTTTTGTAGATTACATCATTATGAAGAAGGGGATTAGTGTTAGTGATGGAGGAAGGTATTATTAGGTTACAGAGAGTAGATACAGCCAGGTGTTGTTGAGAGGGAAGATGATGATGGAGGTGGTGGGGGATGTCCAGGGGAGGGAGTGGTTGACCTTCGTCTTTGGTGGTATTGAGAGAAGGGGAGGGAGGGAGGTTATCACCCCTCCTCCCTCCTTTTCTACCTCTAACTCCCTCCCTCCCTCCCTCAATTCAAATTCAAAGTTTATTCTCTATAAGGATTACAATGCTGAGTTTACAGAAATTTGGTTATTGTTTGGTTTACATGTAGTAAAATTGTGATTACAGAGTGTACCACTAGAACCTGTATAGTCCTTGTGGCTTAGCGCTTCTTTTTGATTATAATAATAATATAACCACTAGAACGCTTAGCATGGCTAGGCATTTCGGGCATACTTAATTTTATTCTTAATTGTAAAATATTACAAATTATGAGGTAAGTTGGTATTATGGCTAAGTGACTAAATACTAGTTTGTGAGTTTAGCAATGTGAATGCTTTTGTTTTGGCACAGTACATAGTTTCAGTATTGGAGTATCACAGGATTCATTATTTTAAGACTGAGATTAATATTTCTGTTTATGGTCAAATGAGTGAGTGAGTGTAAGTGTGAACCACCAGGTGGTATTCGTGTAGTTAGTTGACGGGGTGTATCAGGGAGATAAGATGTTTTCTAATGGTAGTTTTGAAGGTGATGAATGTGTCTGCAGTTCTAGAGTTCTCAGGTAGGGTATTCCAGATTTTAGGGCCTTTGACATACATTGAATTTTTGTAAAGGTTTAGTCGGACACGGGGAATGTCGTAGAGATGTTTGTGTCTGGTGTTATGCCTGTGGGTTCTGTCACAACTATCAAGAAAGCGTTTTAGGTCAAGGTTGATATTAGAGTTTAAGGCCCTGTAGATATAGATTGCACAGTAGTAAGTGTGGATGTACTGAACTGGGAGTAAGTTTAGATCTATGAAGAGTGGGGGGGTGTGTTGCCAGGGATGGGATTTAGTGATTATTCTTACTGCAGCTTTTTGTTGGGTTATTATTGGCTTTAGGTGTGTTGCTGCAGTTGATCCCCAAGCACAAATAGCATAGGTGAGGTATGGATAAATAAGTGAGTGGTATAGTGTGAGAAGGGCATTTTGCGGCACGTAGTATCGTATCTTGGAGAGGATCCCAACCGTTTTGGATACTTTTTTGGCTATATGCTGGATATGGGTGCTGAAATTCAGGTTGTTGTCAAGGTATAAGCCTAGGAATTTTCCCCCATTATTTCTGGTAATTAGAGTGTTGTCAATCTTAATGTTAATTTGTGCATCTCCTGCTCTGCTACTACTCAGCGTACTACGGTCACCACTGCTTGCTCGTGTTGCTGGTCATTGACTCCCAGAAACTGGAGTGTCTCGCATTCTTAAGTATCCTCCAGCAGCTCTTACCATTTCCACTCTCTCTCTCTCTCTCTCTCTCTCAGCATCTTCATTTATCTCGCGTTTTCTCAGTGTCCTCGACATTCTTCGTTACACAGTATTTGTTCCTACCTGAGGTCAACCTGGGGTGTGTTCCGAGGGTCAGTTACCCCGCGGCCCGATCCCACTCCAGGCCTTCCGGTGGATGATCTGATCAACCAGGCTGTTGGTGCTAGCGGCACTAAGTCCAACGAAACCTCGTCCCAGTAAAATCTTGTTCTATAAGCTATATCTTTTCTTCGCTATTATAGACAGCAAGTCATTTGAATTTATCCTACTGAGATCTGGTACCTGCAGCTTCCCTAAGCTATTTTTTATGCTAAAATCACACTAGGTAATTTACTATGGGGGTTACCTTAGTAATAATACTAATTATTATTATTATTATAGCATTCATAAAGAATCTATAAACCAGTATGAGTCATTTAGAAGTGGGGGAATCTAAGGTATTCAGATAAAATCGAAGGGAAGAGTAGCTCTGATTCCTTGGGTCAAGAGTCCTGCACCAGTATCAAGACACCTCCTTCAAGGGAGAGGCTTTTTTGTAGGGACTTGAAGGGAGATACAGGTCCTTCAGGAGAGCTCGAGAGGCTTGGCTAGCATCCTGCAAGGAGATACAGGATCTTGACGGTACCTGAAGCATCTCCTATCATACATAAGCACCTCAAAATAAACAGTATTATACAACGGGAGATCATCGAGCCACACGGGCGTATACTTGTATGAATATCCGTGCGCATACGTGCGCATGCCTGCACACTTACCTGGGTGTGAATGTATTTCTTTCGTATGCTGGCAGTATACAAGGTCAACGAGGCTCGAACACACCCCATTTATTCCCCCACACCCCACTAACACCCCCAACACTCACTAATACCCCCAGACCCCACTAACGCCCCCTTCCTCACCGCCACAACCCCCCACCCTATTCTGCTTCCATTCATACATAATTGAAGCTAATACTGTATACACATAACCCGCACATGTCGGTCCAAATCGGGCGGATGTGTCGTCGTAAGTTCCTGTCTTCTATGTGCGGGTTATTTGTGTATTGTTCCAGTCACGGTATTGTGCCTTTTTCTCATTAATACTGTATCTTATACAACATCATGGTATCTCCATGCTGAGCCATTTTACCTTTAAACAGCATAAATTATCTTTATACAACATAATTTTACATGTATACAGCATAAATTTACATTTTTCAACAATGTTACCTTTATGCGACATCGGTTTACCTCTGTGCAACATCAGTTGGTCTCTCTGCATAGGTCTTTATTTTACCTTTGTACGTGTCCGTCCTTAGAAGTTGTGAATTGGCGTTGACTTAATGTATAATGTAGGTGGCAGCGTTGTGTGTAGCTAAGTGCTTGTGTTAAGAGTGGCGCTGGTGTGCGTGTTGGGTCATGCTGCTGCTACTGTTATTGCTGCTACTGTTATTGCTGCTGCTGTTACTGTTGCTACTGATGCTGTGTGTGTAGCCAAGTGCTTGTGTTGAGAGTGGCGCTGGTGTGCGTGTTGGGTCTTGCTGCTGCTACTGTTGTTGCTGCTACTGTTATTGCTACTGCTATTACTGCTACTGTTGCTGTAGTGTGTAGCTAAGGCTTGTGTTGAGAGTGGCGCTGGGTGTTGCTGCTGCTACTGTTGTTACTACTACTGTTGCTGCTGCTGTTCGTGTTTGTATTCATGTGCGTTTTACAATTCCTTTAGCCCCCCGCCTCTCCCCCAACATACATTTTCTGTGTACGTGTGAGTGAACATGTACGTTTATTCCCTTTGTCACAGGGGTGTGTATGAGAGAGAGAGAGAGAGAGAGAGAGGCAGGCGGCCTTCTACACAGTTCCTCACAAGAGGTTACTGCAAAAGCTAGAATCAGGCACACGTAACAGGAAAGCCACTGCAATGGATCAGAGAATACCTGACGGGGAGGCAACAACGAGTCATGGTACGTGACGAGGTGTCAGAGTGGGCGCCTGTGACAAGCGGGGTTCCACAGGGGTCAGTCCTAGGACCTGTGCTGTTTTTGGTATATGCTAATGACATAACGAAAGGGATAAACTCAGAAGTGTCATTGTTTGCAGATGATGTGAAGTTAATGAGGAGAATCAAATTGATCGAGGATCAGGCAGGACTACAAAGAGACCTGGACAGGCTAGAAACCTGGTCCAGCAGCTGGCTCCTTGAATTTAACCCTGTCAAATGCAGTCATGAAGATCGGGGAAGGGCAAAGAAGACCGCAGACACAGTATAGTCTAGGTGGCCTAAAACTGCAAACCTCACTCAAGGTTAAAGATCTTGGGGAGAGTATAATACCGAGCACATCTGAGGCGCACATCAATCAGATAACTGCTGCAGCGTACGGGCGTCTGGCAAACCGAAGGATAGCGTTCCGATACCTCAGTAAGGAATCGTTCAAGACTGTACACCATTTAAGTCAGGCCCATACTGGAGTATGCAGCACCAGTTTGGAATCCACACCTCGTCAAGCACGTCAGGAAATTAGAGAACGTGCAAAGGTTTGCAACAAGACTAGTCCCAGAGCTACGGAGATTGTACTACGAAGAAAGGTTAAGGGAAATTAGCCTGACGACACTGGAGGACAGGAGGGTCAGGGAAGACACGATAACGACATATAAAATACTGCGTGAAATAGACAAAGTAGACAAAGACAGGATGTTCCAGAGATGGGACACAGAAACAAGGGACCACAATTGGAAGTTGAAGACTCAGATGAGCCAAAGGGATGTTAGGAAGTATTTCTTAAGAGTTGTCAGGTAGTGGATGTTGCGAATAAGAAATTTTATGAAGAACTTCAGAATGTGGTCTGTTACTGTTACTATTTTCTTCATAGGCAACAAGATTTTGGATCCGAGTTAGTTAAAGGTATTTTAGAGTCTAGGGGAAATAATTTCGACCGAGAAGCTCCATAGAATAATATTCAAATTTATTAAAGTATTTAAATAAAATACTTTATCTTCTCTCTGTACCTAATATTATATCTTAATACTTTATGTACAATAAATTTACAAGAATATTATATATATATATATTTAGTTCAAATTAATGGAAGTATCACATTAATAAGGAAGAAAAATTATTATTCCTGTAATTAAGTCTTCACTAACATTTACGTCTTTGCCTTAACAAGACTGTGTAAACTCAAACTACAAAATGTACAAGATTCAACAAGACCTTTGAATCCGGCCGTAAAGGAAGTAGAAAGCAAGAGTTTGTCTGAGTAGACGTATCTCTAAGGATTCCTGAACTGACCAAGAATATAAATATAAAAATCTTCAGAGCAATGAGGAACAAACTGAGTCAGCTCTAAAGCCTAATTCTCAAACCCATTCAAACTGTATACACCTAAGAGAGAACCAATATACGATCAGTAGTCAAGGCTAGAACAGGGAGCGGACTGACTACCTGCCAGTCTGTTGACCCGTCGTCAGGTTGGATCACCTCAACCAAACGTCAGTCAGCCGGACATAAACAGTTGAACAATTTACCTGATGGTTCCGAGACTTTTGTATGCTCTATATACATAAGAAATCCTACCTAACAATAATAATAATAATAGCTAAAAAAATCATCGATAACGATAATAATAATAGTGATAATACCATGGTATATTTTATATATTAACAGATAATAATATAACGCCGAAAGTGTCTATTTTAGCTATAAACGGGGACTTTCGCGTTATAATATTAAGTGATGATCATATTCTCTTACAATAGTTAAATATCACAGGATGACCAATCTCCAAGATACAACAGTGGAATAGCCTAGAAAGTGACGTAGTGGAGGCGGGAACCATACATAGTTTCAAGACGAGGTATGATAAAGCTCATGGAGCAGGGAGAGAGAGGACCCAGTAGCAATCAGTTAAGAGGCGGGGTCATGAGCTATGAATCGACCCCTACAACCACAAATAGGTGAGTACACACACACACACACACGAGAATGGACTGCTTTTCTTACCTCGCCGGTGCCCAAGGCCCTGCTCTCCTTCTCCCCCTCAACAAGTACCCCTGCTAACACTACCCAGACAACACACCCTGCCACCCGCTCCTGTTTAAGTTCTTCTCCCAACACCTGCTGCTGCCTTGCTCATGACCTGTTCTTTCAATACATACTCTAACCTATGTTGACATTATTGCGGTCTCGCTGGCATAGTAGTTCTTTTTCTACCTGGTTGTGATGGATATGTAGGTCAGCGTTCCGCCAGCAGCAACAGCCTGGTTGTCTAGGCTAGCACTAGACGAGCCTGGGCTCCGGGAGTAGGAAGACTCTCGAAACTCACCAAAGGTATATTAAAGGTAAAAAGTTCGGTATATCTCCTCTACCTTCACCTTCCCTTCTACCCTCACTCCTCCCTACCTTCTCCTCGCTCCTCCCTACCTTCTCCTCACTCCTCCCTACCTTCCTACTAAACGGTACACTTGAAGTTCCCTTAGTTGATGAGCCTTTAACGGGACCCCTTGACGATGTCCTAACTGCCCTACTGAAGTCTCACAGCTCAGGCTGACACTGCTGAAGTCTCCCAGCTCAGGCTGACACTACTCAAGTCTTCCAGCTCAGGCTGACACTACTCAAGTCTTCCAGCTCAGGCTGACACTACTCAAGTCTTCCAGCTCAGGCTGACACTACTGAAGTCTTCCAGCTCAGGCTGACACTGCCGAAGTCTCCCAGCTCAGTCTGACACTGCTAAAGTCTCCCAGCTCAGTCTGACACTGCTAAAGTCTCCCAGCTCAGTCTGACACTGCTAAAGTCTCCCAGCTCAGTCTGACACTACTCAAGTCTCCCAGCTCAGTCTGACACTGCTAAAGTCTCCCAGCTCAGTCTGACACTGCTAAAGTCTCCCAGCTCAGTCTGACACTACTCAAGTCTCCCAGCTCAGTCTGACACTGCTAAAGTCTCCCAGCTCAGTCTGACACTACTCAAGTCTCCCAGCTCAGTCTGACACTGCTAAAGTCTCCCAGCTCAGTCTGACACTACTCAAGTCTCCCAGCTCAGTCTGACACTGCTGAAGTCTCCCAGCTCAGTCTGACACTACTCAAGTCTCCCAGCTCAGGCTGACACTACTCAAGTCTCCCAGCTCAGGCTGACACTGCTGAAGTCTCCCAGCTCAGGCTGACACTACTCAAGTCCTCCAGCTCAGGCTGACACTAAAGTCTTCCAGCTCAGGCTGACACTACTGAAGTTTCCTAGCTCAGGCTGACACTACTCAAGTCTTCCAGCTCAGGCTGACACTACTCAAGTCTTCCAGCTCAGGCTGACACTACTGAAGTTTTCTAGCTCAGGCTGACACTAAAGTCTTCCAGCTCAGGCTGACACTACTGAAGTTTCCTAGCTCAGGCTGACACTACTCAAGTCTTCCAGCTCAGGCTGACACTACTCAAGTCTTCCAGCTCAGGCTGACACTACTCAAGTCTTCCAGCTCAGGCTGACATTACTCAAGTCTTCCAGCTCAGGCTGACACTACTCAAGTCTTCCAGCTCAGGCTGACACTACTCAAGTCTTCCAGCTCAGGCTGACACTACTGAAGTTTCCTAACTCAGGCTGACACTACTCAAGTCTTCCAGCTCAGGCTGACACTACTCAAGTCTTCCAGCTCAGGCTGACACTACTGAAGTTTCCTAGCTCAGGCTGACACTACTTAAGTCTTCCAGCTCAGGCTGACACTACTCAAGTCTTCCAGCTCAGGCTGACACTACTCAAGTCTTCCAGCTCAGGCTGACACTACTCAAGTCTCCCAGCTCAGGCTGACACTACTCAAGTCTCCCAGCTCAGGCTGACGTATGTCAGCACTATGTAACTCGTCTTGTATAATGGAACATGAGAGGAAAACTCACCCAGTGTTGTTACCTATGTAACTATCTTATGGAATTGGGTAGAAGCATACTGCTGCTACCCTATTTTTTATCAAAAATTTCTTGCTGTACCGTCCTTCCCTTTCATCCAGTCTCTCTTCTACTTTTTCCTCTTCCCTTAACACCTCCCCCTCACTTTCTTCCTCCCTCTCACTCTTCTTTCTCCTCCCCTCCCCCATCTTCTCTCCTTCCCCTCCCGCAGCTGACAACATTCCAGGCACGCTCTCACACATTCCACTGCGCCGCGTCCTCTGCCTTCTCTCTGGAATTAAAAAGTATTTTTTTGTCTGTTAGCCTGGCGAAGGTTAGCCAGAGTCGGCGGACACACGTAAACCTTGTCCATCCATGTTGGGTCGAGACCTTAGAAGGGGAGGGGAGGAAGGGATGGACACACACACGTTTACAAACAAAAACAGGAATCAAGCCTCTGGTGGGCGTAACGTATGTAGGAAGTTAATATGACATCATTGTGTGGTTGGTGGTGGTTTTGCAGGTGACATCACTAGTGGCTCCGACGTCTACCTCGTGTAGCAGTATACGACAGTGCACGGGGAGGGGGAAGAGAATGCAGCAAAGACTGTAAAAGAACACATCCGAAGAGGTTGTTAGAGGCTAGGTTAGTACATGATAGCAAAGAACAACCCAGGAAGTTAAGTTAGGTAAGGTCAGGATGTTCTGTAGGTTGAACAGTCATATTGTAGACCAACAGTTACGTAAACTAGAACATAGTTGAACAAAGCACGGTGGAAAATACCCTTGACTACATATTCAAAAATACCGATGATCTGGCGCCAAAAAAACGTGCCAAAGGCATCTTACCCTCGTGTTAGGCAGGTGACAGGGAAGCGTCGTATATATTATGCGCTTTGGCAGGATTGAGTGCCTCCTTATTGTCTCATGTATATATAAAATGACAGGTGAGTCGTACGAACTTCTACCTACAATCATTTATCTTTACTTTCTTGTGTGTTTCTAAATATATTTTTTTTCTATATTTTTTTTTTTTCAGTTTAGGAGGCGCTTGGAATTTCACTTATTGCGTCAGTGGTTGTTTTTCATATTGTGATATCACCTGTTTACTGTGATATATATATATATATATATATATATATATATATATATATATATATATATATATATATATATATATATATATATATATATATATATATATATATATATATTTATATATATATATATATATTGTGTGTGTTTGTGTCCTCTTATACACTGGAAAAAAAAAAAGTTTGGTTTCCAAGCATAACGTTTTCTTAATAAAGGCTTTTATTCTACACTACTGAAGCATTACTTTTTTTTC
Source organism: Cherax quadricarinatus (assembly GCF_038502225.1). Classification (NCBI taxonomy): domain Eukaryota; kingdom Metazoa; phylum Arthropoda; class Malacostraca; order Decapoda; family Parastacidae; genus Cherax; species Cherax quadricarinatus. The sequence continues at coordinate 15,021,238 of NC_091370.1, forward strand.
ACTCACTGTGGTGTAATGTTGACATTCTGGTGTATACCTTGACTGGTCTAGCCTGGTGCATCATGGTAGTTGCTCATTCTGCATGGTTACTCGCAGTGTTATACAACGTGTATAGAATGTTTAATTGTAGAGGCCAAGTGGAAGTGTTTATAGAGTTAACTGGTTGTTGTCAATGGGTTCACTGGTTATTCATTAAGGAATAAGAGCTGACTCTTAGCTCTTTGAAATGTGGGAACCTTGTATCGATACTACAGTAACAGAGAGAAGCATAGAGAGGGAGGGAGAGATGCAGAGGGAAGGGAGACAGCTTTTCCTGGGGGCATAAATTAAGGGGGAAGGAGTAACACCTGGCCTTATAAACGGTGGCACTAATGATCTCAGTATCGGTTCACACCTGGAGGGCTGACTGGCTGGTTAGCTGGCTGGCTGGCTGGCAGAATGGCTAGCTATCTAGCTGATTGGAGAACTTCTTGGTTGGCAGAATGTCTAGCTAGCTGTGCAACTGGCTGGCTAGCCAGATGCTACTCAGACAATCATACAAGTCTCTTCACCAGAAAACACTGATGAAGCACACACACATTAATATAGAAACTCCTTTCGTTGGTTAAGATAAAATAACCACACTTTTAATAGTCACAAATTTCAACTCCAGTCGAACACAGGGTACAAAACTTGGGCAGATCAGTCCCTTAAACAAAAGATAATGTTTAAGTCTCGGATGATAATGATTTCAGGTGATCTACCATTTAGAGAACAAAACTCATGCACACTAAAGGCAAGGAAAATTCTGGTATAAACCTTGGTAATAAATACCGACAAGTTGGTTTAGAAAGACACGTAAGCAAACACTATGACATATTTATTAGAAAACGTTTCGGTCCTGGGACCTTGATCAAGGTCCCAGGACCGAAACGTTTTCTAATAAATATGTCATAGTGTTTGCTTACGTGTCTTTCTAAACCAAGGAAAATGCACTCAGGTCTGGAATATTGAATTGTGATCACAATTTTTTTTAGGGCAGGAGAGATATCAACAGAGGTTTAGAAAGGTACGTCGGCAAACACTACAACATATTTACTAGAAGAACATCAAAATGGTATACAATACCGACAGGTTGGTAGGTCCTGGGACCTGTCCTAGTGTTTACTTATGTGTCTTTCTAAACCGACTTGTCGGTATCTATTAACAAGGTTTATACCAGATATCAGAAGTAGACAGAGGTCGTTTACTGGTCCCTTAGAATCAGTAATATGTCTAACTACTTGGAACTACTCCAAGCGCTCGGAATGTTCTCAAGAATGGAGGAGACAGGGAAGATACTATAAGCATTTAATTGAGTGAAAGGTATCGGAGAAAGTGTAGAATAAACCCAGTGTAAAGCAGAAGCATGATAGGCAGAATTAGAGAAGACTGTGTCAACATCCGTAGTCCACAACTCTACATCCTGCTAACAACGGATCTCAGATACATTGCCTGAAAAGGAGAAGTCCTCAAGAAACTCGACTAGGTTGTGATGGCTCTGTGGGTCTGCTGCCTGTGGGTAGCAACAGTCTGGCTTATCAGGGAAGCCTGACCGCAGGCTATACTACTAAAAAAAAAAGAGCCCTAGAAATCTGTTACAGCTAATGGACTGACTGACAACAACCATCCAGGGAGGTGCCACGATTCTGTAAATGCGAGTATGTTTCTTAAATTATTCCTGCAGTATTTCCTTGTGATGAATGGTTTAGAAAACCGACAAGTTGAAGAATTGAACATTAAAATGGTATAAAATACCGACAGGTTGTTAGGTAAGACACATGCAACAGTTAGGTACCTTTATTTCGAAACGTTTCGCCTACACAGTAGGCTTCTTCAGTCGAGTACAGAAAAGTTGATAGAAGCAGAAGATACTTGAAGACGATGTAATCAGTCCATCACCCTTGCAGTTTTGAGGTGGTCAGTCCCTCAGTCTGGAGAAGAATATTGTTCCATAGTCTGAAACAATATGGAGTTGAAGTGACAGGATGGAGCCTTATATAACGCCAGGAGGTGAGATGTAGGCCACTAGTAGAGGTAAGAATGTAGTTGTTGGAAGGTCAGGTCCCTCTCAAATCCAGCCATTCTCACTAGTAGAAGTTGACAAAGTTGATTTCAGGTCTGTACCAAGATACCCTTGTGTTGCGGTATCTGACAGAGTGAACATTAAGTTGAAGAATTGAGACATGCAACATATGGGAATCTTTATTGAAGAAACGTTTCGCCACACAGTGGCTTCATCAGTCTTATACAAAGCAGGAAGGTAAAAAGAGAGGATGAGTTTGAGGTAATCAGTCCCTCAGTCTGGAGTCGACTCCAGGCTGAGGAACTGACTACCTCAAACTCATCCTCTCTTTATAACTTCCTGCTTTGTATAAGACTGATGAAGCCACTGTGTGGCGAAACGTTTCTTCAATAAAGATTCCCATATGTTGCATGTCTCAATTCTTCAATATTTCCTTTCCAATTAGGAGATTTAGTATTTAACCTCTCCTGGGGGTGGGGACGGGGTAAAGGCGATGATGAGAACATGAAAAAAAGGAAGAACACTGCAGCAAGCCTATTGGCTCATACTAGGCAGGCTCTTCTCAAACCCAGACTCACAGAATATGCTTTGATAACAATATTAACTCATGTGCAAGTTCCACTCAAATCCAACCCCTCTCACCCATGTGTTTACCTAACCTAAACTTGAAGCTACCCAAGGTTTTAGCTTCAGTAACCCTACTAGGCAGACTATTCCATTCCTCGACTACTCTATATCCAAACCAGTACTTTCCTATATCCTTTCTAAATCTAAGTACACAGCAACGCATTAGAAACGTACATAAAATGAAATGTGGATACTTAATACCATCATATTAGAATAAAGTGATACACTTTATTGTTAAAAGTAAACTTTACATACGATACTATTAGGCTTGATTTGCAAATTTTTCAACCGACTTAATAAAAAGAGCTTGTAAATCAAATGAAAAGTAGTCGTATATATAAAGTTTTCATTGTGCAGTCACGTTTTTAATTTTATTCCAGCAATAAGAGGCTGTTAATGACTTAACGTGTACTCGCCTATTTGTGGTTGCAAGGGTCGAGTCACAGCTCTTGCGGTGTACTGCAGATGTGGTCTGCTACAGGTGTAGCCTGGTAAAGGCTACAGGTGTAGCACACCAAACCAGTGTCAAACCACAAACCATACCACGGGCGGGGATAGAACTCGCGATCAGAGAGTCATTGCGTGTCATTACGATTTCGTGAGTCAGTGTCAAACCACATGTGTAATCTACACGTGTGGTTTGACACTGGTTTGGTACATGTGTGGTTGCTACAGGTGTGGTTTACCTCAAGCCTCAGGTATGGGTAGTAGCTGCAAGTGTGTATCTTAGCAACACTGCCTCGGGTATGTGTGTGTGCTTGTGTTAAGGACCTCACACATGTGGGGTCGATACTCCCACGAGAACTTCCGCTCGTTGGCCGAAATTATAATAAGTGTTAAAATTGTTGACAGCCGGGGAGGCGGAGAGAACAATAGATCTCATCAGCGGCCGTGGTAGAGCGAAGGAACCACGGTACACTGAAGAAACCACGGTACACTGAGGAAACACGGTACGGTGGGAATAAATGGTATAAAATACCGACACAATGGAAATATAAACACATATGCAGTATAATGTGATCCTTTATTGACAACGTTTCGCCCACACAGTGGGCTTTTTCAAGTCACAAACAGATCTACCTGGGGTGGAAGGTACTCGCGTACCTTCCACCCCAGAGTCCTGAATATGTACTCAGTGGATCGGAAGAGGGAGAGAGATACATGATAATACATACGTGGAAGGCGCTTTAGTCTAGTCTCAAATCTTCACACTGCCATAACAACAAATTGGAGTGAGAGATATGGGAGAATATGTAAAATATACACATTGAAAGACAGGACACCGTGGGAACAATAAGAGAACACTGCATCAACATCCATGGTCCCAGTCTGTTTGACACTACCACAAGAAGATATCAGAAACATGCCCGAACAGATGTAGAAGTTTTCAAAAGGAAATCGGATATATACCTTCACCATGTGCCAGATCAACCAGGCTGTGATGGATATGTAGGCCAGCAGGCTACCGGCAGTAATTGCTTGGTTGATCAGGCAAGCACCAGGCAAGTATAATTAAGTAGTGAAGGAGCCATGGTACACTTAAACACAGTACAGTGGTTGTATCCGTAGCTACCTGGCGGCCGTTTTGTAGCGTAGCCCCCTGGCGGCCATTTTATTACGTAGACCCTTCTCGGCCATGGTTGCACTTGTGTCTTTTTACCTGACATATTTTCGGTAATTCTACCAACATTTTTACAATCTTACAAACTTGTATTTACATTAAATATAACCAATTCTTTAATATCCTGTTTTATCCACTAGTTTTCATTCTCGTAATATTTTTTAATTAAGGAGGCCTGGTCCGAGACCGGGACGCTGGGGCAATGATTCTCGGACACATTAACAGTTATTATATTAATGTGAAGCGCTATACCCTTGTGAGTCAGCTATTATATTAATGTGAAGCGCTATACCCTTGTGAGTCAGCTATTATATTAATGTGAAGCGCTATACCCTTGTGAGTCAGCTTGCTGGTTTGCGTCTCTTGAAGGACACCACAGTAGTAATAACAGCGACTGTCACAGCTGCAGAGGAAGTGTGCTCTGGTGCTGTGTGTGTATACTCACCTAGTTGTGATTGCAGGGGTCGAGTCACAGCTCCTGGCTGTGTGTGTGTATGTCTTGTGTATTGTGTGTGTGTGTGTGTGTGCTGGGGCAGGTAGGCTGGCAGGCTGGCAGGTAGACAGGCAGGAGGGAGGCGATATTTTTCACCCTGTTGTGCCGTGCTGGGAATTGTTAAAAAGTCCCTCATTGTATATCCACTGAGAATTTATTTTAATCTTTTATTTTAGTACAGTACACTCTCTTATAGAGTTATTCTATATAGTGCGATTTTTTTTTTGCAAATGCAATTGAACAAAAATCGGATCCTAAATTGTATAGCACGTAGTATGAAGGCCTTTGTACGTGTCATTCTATTGTGGATGAACATTTCAATCAGGTTTGGAAAAAAAATCGCACTATATAGAGAAGCTGCCTTGTATGGGCCAGTAGGCCTACTGCAGTGTTCCTCAATTCTTATGTTATAAGAGAGTTGACTGGGCCCCTAGGGGTGTTGACCCCTGGAACACCCTCTAAGTGGACTCCAAATGATATTAGTGTTTAGGTAAACTGTAGCCTTAACGAGCCAAGTGTTTTTAAATGTAAGGAACACTTAGCCAGTGATGGGAGGACACTGAGGAACCACCCATAAATACTTTATCTCAGATACAGTAATTCAGAGACTCTTTCAGCACCTGGGACCTTTCTTTAGCGATGTTTCACACACAGATGTGTAAAAATTATTGATAGAGACCCACAACGTGCGAAACATAATATAAATAAGGTTTTTACCTTGCTGAAAGTACCTTTGAATTATTACTTATCGGCTTACACCATTAACTACGTGGTTTCATCTTAAACTGATTGAGACCAGTGACTGGTTAGGTAAGACAGCGGTCCCTTCTACCAGGTCCACTACCGCGCCTTCACGTGTCCAACATAGTACCTTGATTTCCCTCGCCCTTACGCTATAGTGCCGGCACCACTGAATAACACAAGGAGCACTGCGGCAAGGTTTACTGGCTCATGCTAGGCTAGTCCAGTGGGATTTCTTGTTGAAGATTTAGACACGTGTACAACACGTGTCAAAATCTTCTAAATCTAAAGCTCCCATCACTATACCATTTTGATATTCACGTATGCAACAGTTGTGTATCTTTATTGATTAAACGTTTCGCCTATACAGATAATCAGTCCATTAACTGATTACATCTTTATTTCACTGCCACACCTGCTGCCTCTGTATTTGAAGAAGCCTGCTGTGTAGGCGAGACGTTTCAAAAATAAAGATGCAACTGTATATAAGCGTCAGGCGCCTTGCTTCTGCTTCAGATTCTCCACGACTACGGTGCACTTCGCACCTACTCCAAGGTTGAGGGACTGATTACCTCATCTTCTGTACATAATTCTACTGTCTTCAAGTTATGTCCTGGAATTTGTATTGATAAAGCCACTGGATGGCGAAACGTCTACAATAAAGATACCCAGATGTTGCATATGTGTCTTAATTTCATAAACTGTTGCATATGTATCTTAATCTTCAACTTGTCGGTATTTTATAGTTGTGGGGCTACGGGCTACAAGTCTTGTCACAGGCCGGGTTGTACCAGTGAGGGAACTCTCGAAACTAGTCAGAGGTATGTCGCGGAACAAACCTACCTTTGATATACCTTTGATAAGTTTCGCGAAGCCCGGCCATGGACCAGGCTCGTCTAGGAGTAACCTACTGATTCTCATGCAAATTTACAGCCTGTCACCTCAGATGGCTCCAATATACAGTTAAATTTACACACCAGAAGTATAAAGTTTTAATGGAAGGTCAGATGAAAAAAAAATGTGAGAAAGGCCGTACATAATGTAAAGATTAACGACCGGCTGGTTCATTATTAATGTGCTCAGAATAGTCAGTGAAATTAGAGACTTTTAGTGAAGTAAATGATTAGGTGTGATGTTTGTATGCATAATGTAAGATGAATTAGACACATGTGCAACATCTGAGTATCTTTATTGTAGACGTTTTGCCATCCAGTGGCTTTATCAATACAAATTCTAGGACATAATTGGAAGACACTAGAATTCAAGGACGCAATTGGAAGACAGTAGAATTCAAGGACATAATTGGAAGAAAACAGAATTCAGGGACATAAATGAAAGTTAATATACGACAGATAAAGTTATCAGTCCCTCAGCCTTGCAGTTAGTGAAATGCACCGCCGTTGTGAAGAGTGTGAAGTACAGATGAGGTTAGTGGGGTATCCCGCCTACCTGTTGGTGCCGTAGGCGTGCTGGTGTGCCGGCACCAACAGGAAGAAGAGGCGTTACTATATAAGCGCCAGGCTTTGTAGATGAATGGTTCAGAGAACCGACATGTTGATAAATTAGACACATGTGCAACTCTTGGGTATCTTTTATTGAGGAAACGTTTCGCCACACAGTGGCTTCATCAGTCCATTCTTGCTTCTGCTTCAGAATCTCCACGACTATGATGCTCTTCGCACCTACTCCTAGGTTGAGGACTGATTACCTCATCTTCTGTATATAGTCCTACTGTCTTCAAGCTATGTCCTAGAATTTGTATTGATAAAGCCACTGGATGGCGAAACGTCTACAATAAAGATACCCAGATGTTGCACATGTGTCTTAATTTCAGGAAGAAGAGGCCTAGCCAGGAGGCGATATAGATTGACAAGAGTAGCAGCAGTAGCGAAGGGTAGCGTGACAGGAACACCCTAGGCAGCGGTCCCCGCCTTCACTGCCCTGCCGCCTCTTCATTACCCGCCTGTAACCACCTCATTACTGCCCCACAACTCACAACACCGCCAGCCTGCCTCTCTGGCTGTTAAATCCATATTGATGTGTTATTTAGCGAGTGTGGAGGCTAGCGGCCAGGCCTGCGGCACCAGAGGTAGCCTCTGACATTCGGTATGGCGATACCGACAAAATGTGGAAAGACACTTATGTACCGTTCAGGACATTTATTAGAGGAAACGTTTCGCCAATCCTAAGACTGAAGAAGCCACTCGTGGCGAAACGTTCCTCTAATAAATGGCCTGGTAGGCAACGCTCTTGCCTCACACACTGAGTGTCCGTGATTCGATCCCCGGCAAGGGTAGAAATATTGTAGGTGTATCCTCACACCTGTTGTCCCCCGTTCACCTAGCAAGTAGGTACCTGAGTGTTAGTCGACTCTTGTGGGTCTCATCCTGGGGTACAAGATTGAAGGACTCCAGTGGAAATAAGGCAGCTCCCGATGACCTCTGACTTTCTTGGGTTATCATGGGTGGCTAACCTTCCGGAGTTAAAAATCCCAACAAAGATCTTTCTCCACCAATAGCCTCTGCATGCCAGGTCTTTGTGTAAACGTAAGGAGGAACACTGCAACAGGCCTACTGGCCCATATTAGGTAGGTTCTTCTCAAACCCAAACCAACAGATATATTTGCCCAATTCCTTTTCAATGCCACCCACAACCTGGTTGATCCTTCTCCAACCTAACCATTCTCTCTCGTATATTTGCATTGTTTTTAAAGTTACACGAGTTATCAGCTTTACTGACTACTACGTGGTAGCTTGTTCCCTTCATCTACAACTTGGTCGCCAAGTTACAACCTTCCTATAACTTTTCTCCGCGCTGTATAGCCCTTGTGGCTTAGCGCTTCTTTTTGATTATAATAATAATAATATAACTTTTCTGAATCTAAATTTATCCAACTTGAATGAAATACTGAAATGTATGTAATTTCTCTCTCTCTCTCTCTCTCTCTCTCTCTCTCTCTCTCTCTCTCTCTCTCTCTCTCTCTCTCTCTCTCTCTCTCTCTCTCTCTCTCTCTCTCTCTCTCTCTCATCTTTATGAAACTTGCTGTCAGTAATTGTCAGTCATATATGGTTGACTTAATAACTCACTATTTTGACCTTATACACCTATACTGTACGTATATATTTTGTTGTGAGAGGAAGCCTCAGTGATTGTATCGGTGCTTTGATCAAACGTATTTTTTCACTAATGTGTCGTTTAGGTCAATTAGTTGAATGGTTGACTGTGTGATGGGTGGGTAATTACTGATTGCTGCTGCTGGGAGTGTGGGAAATATGTTGACGCTGTTGTTGCTGCAGTTGTTGCTTGTGCTACTGTAGTTGCTACTACTGCTTCTACTGTTGCTGTTGTTACTACGGTTGTTGCTGCCGCTGCTGCTATTGTTTGTTGTGCTACTAGTTTCGCGAGTGACCGGCAAATGACAGGTCTGTCCTCACAGCCTACCCTCGCCCTCACTCTGCACCGGACCTTCAGCCAAGACCTGACCCCTGGGCTGCCTCCTAACTCCTGCTTCTTCTGTTCTTTCTTCTGCTGCTACTGTTGTTACTTCTGCTGCTGCAGGTTGTTATTACTGCTGTTTTTACTGTTGGTACTCTTGTTACGAATATTTTTATCCTGCTGGGGAATTATTGCAGACAAAGGAGAGGGTAATGTGGATGTTTGTAATATTCTCACATGGCTGTAATGTTGTGTATGTTGATGCTGATGTTTCAGGTTTCTAGTGCTCCTCCAGAGTTGTAATGTTGTGTTATGTCTCTTTTTTTTTCAGGTAAACCCAAGTGCTGAGGAGAGTTTGATGGCCCGTGGCCTGGTAGGCAACGCTCTCGCTTCACACGCTGAGTGTATGTGGTTCGATCCCCGGAAAGGGTAGATATATTGGGCGTGTTTCCTTACATCTACTGTACCCGTTCACGTAGCAAGTAAGTAGGTACCTGGGTGTCAGTCGACTGGTGTGGGTCGCATCCTGGGGGACAAGATTGAAGACCCCAATGGAAATAAGACAGTCCTCGATGATGCACTGTCTTTGTTGTTAGGTAAGACACATATGCAACGGTTAGGTATCTTTATTTTGAAACGTTTCGCCTACACAGTAGGCTTCTTCAGTCGAGTACAGAAAAGTTGATAGAAGCAGAAGAGACTTGAAGACGATGTAATTAGTCCATCAAGTCTCTTCTGCTTCTATCAACTTTTCTGTACTCGACTGAAGAAGCCTACTGTGTAGGCGAAACGTTTCAAAATAAAGATACCTAACCGTTGCATATGTGTCTTACCTAACAACCTGTCGGTATTTTATACCATTTTAATGTTCATGCACTGTCTTTCTTGGGTTATCCTGGGTGGCTAACCGCTCGGGGTTAAAAATCCGAACAAATCTTACATGGCGAGGCATAAGCGTGGGTAAGTTGTCAGTGTGTTGTCAGGTTAGGTTAGGTAAGGTTTGTCAGGAAACAAGACAAGTGCTTCCTGACGCGCCACTGGAGCTTACCCGTCCGCCCCTTTAAAAATTAAGGTTATGTTTTTAGTGTTTTGTCAGTCTCTTTAGGGTAAGTGCCTTCATTCTGCTGAGGGGCCCTGGATGCAGTAACAACCTCGTTGATCAGGCAGTGATCAAATATTGACCAAAAATAATTTCTGGCCTAAAGAAATATGGTACAAGCTGTAAAAGGCACTTGTCGATAGACACTTGGTTTGTACTCGCCTGTTTGTGGTTGCAGGGGTCGATTCACAGCTTCTGGCGCCGCCTCTTCGCTGGTCGCTACCAGGTCCACTCTTCCTGCTCCTAGAGCTTTATTGTACCTTCTGTGTGTGTGTGTGTGTTTATATATATATATATATATATATATATATATATATATATATATATGCAAAGCAACCACTGTGAAAGAATAGAGAAGTTCCAAGCGCTTTCGTGACTACTCACATTATTAAGGAACAAATGTTCCTTGTTCCTTGATAATGTGAGTAGTCACGAAAGCGCTTGGAACTTCTCTATTCTTTGACAGTGGTTGTTTTGCATATTCTGAAATCAGCTGTTTACTGTGATCCTATTGCATATATATATATATATATATATATATATATATATATATATATATATATATATATATATATATATATATATATATATATATATATATATACATACATACATACATACATACATACATACATACGTACTCGCTTATTTGCAGTTGCAGGGGTCGATTCATAGCTCTTGGCACCGCTTCTGTGTGTGTGTGTTAAAATTCGTAATGAACGACGCCGGTTCGAGTGATAGGGACTCGAACCGGCAGCCTAGTCTTTCCGATACTGCGTAAGCCCCTGTACCAAAAAAATGACAAAATTCTAGCAGGGTTTATATGAGTGGTACTAAGTGAGCATCAGAACCCAGGGAAAGTGCAGGTGGTGGGACCAGGTGATATTAATAATGAGAGTAAAGTGTGGGGGAAGGGGGTAGACCGTGTTACATGACAGAAAATAAACACTAGTGGCAGGGCAGATAGTGATTTAGGCCAGGGAAATACCACTGCTATGTGGGAAGAAGATAGATTGCCAGGGGAAAAAACTCAGAAGAGAGGGGGGAGGGAGGAAGACTCGAGAGAAAAATATTCAGAATAAGGGATAAACTGAGAATAAGATTCAGGAGAACATTTCAAAATAGAAGGAAATGTTTGGAATAAGGGACCCCTCAAGGGAGGTTCCTTGACGCTGGTGATGGGCTCTTGATCTAGGGAATTGAGTCTGAATACCTTCTCCCCCCACATGTGCTGTATAATCCTACAGGTTTAGCGCTCCCCCATGATTATAATAATTGGAATAAAGGAAAACTCAGAATAGGGGAGAAAAGATTCGGAATAGGGAGGGGAATCAGAAGTGGAAGAGCAGGTTAAGTATAGGCGAAAAGGAAACACGGAATAATGAAAAGAGGACCAAAATACAGAGAAATATTGTGAATAGGAGGAAAATTTTCAGGATAAGGACAAAATTAACTGGGAATAAAGAGGAAAAATACTGAGAATAAAGAAGAGACTCAGGACAGGAGGAAAATATAATTATAGAAAAATTAAACTTTTTATAGAAAAAATACTTACAGGAAAAAATAATGTGGGGGAAAATGGACTTGTATGAAAAAATAGACCTGGTATAAGAAAAAAAGATTTGGAATTGAAAGGAAAAACTTGAAAGTAAAAATAGTTTTTGGAGAGAGAGAGAGAGAGAGATGGATGGATGGATAGATGGATGGATGGATGGATGGTAGGGATGGAACCCAGGTGCAACTGTCCCTCACAACACGCCAACACCTCGTTTGTCTCTTGTTTTTCTACTCTTCCCTTTTCCCCTTTATTTTTTTTGTCCCGTTTTGCTCCTACAAATCCTACACCAACCACGGAACTCAAAGTGACGCAGATATTTGTTACTTTTTTCTCCCTGGACGCAATTATGTACTTGATGGTGGTGACGATGGTGGTGGTGAGGATAATGATGGTAGTAATAGTGGTTATGATGTGTTTTAGTAATGACGATTGTTATGATTGCTGTTAATTTGCGGATGTGATTGAGCAGGGAGGACTTGTGTAGTGGTTGACTGAGACTCCACCACAACC
>NC_091370.1:15038365-15040865 GCF_038502225.1 Cherax quadricarinatus
TCTCTCTCTTGCTCTCTCTCTTGCTCTCTCTCTCTCCTGCTCTCTCTTTCTCTTGCTCTCTCGCTCTCTCTCTCTCTTGCTCTCTCTCGTCCCCATTTTCCCTTCTAACTCTCCCCTCTCCTACTCTTAAAAAAAAAAAAAAAAAAAAAAAAAAAAAAAAAAAAAAAAAAAAAAAAAAAAAAAAAAAAAAAAAAAAAAAAAAAAAAAATGGTGGGGACTCGCAGGACCCAAGGATCAGATGAGAATGGTTCGGGTAGGGAGGAGTGGATGGAGGAGCAGTGGAAAAGGATGGAACAAGAGTGGGAGAGAAAATTAGGAGAGCTTTCTGAAAAAATGGAGAAAGAGCTCTCTGTGAAATTGGAAAGGTGGTTGGAGAAGGAGACAAAGAATTGGGAGGCACAAGTCGAAACTGCAGTAGCCAAGATAAGGGTCCTAGAAGTTGAGATAAATAGGCTGGAGCGAGTTACAGGGGCAGTGACCAGAGAAGACACAGCATATGAAGCTGCGAGGCTGAACAGGAAGGAAGGAATTATGAATTATGCTAAGGTCACATCAATCTGCCAAGGAGGACCAAGGAGTGAAAGGGAAGATCAACTGGTTGCAGATGGAGAGGGTGATAGGTCGAATGCTGAGGCACAACAAGGCTATCAAGAGCCACTGGAAAAATCAAGGGAGAAACTGACCACATACAGGCAGGATCCAGAGCCACAGAGGGTGAGGCAATGCGAGGAAGAAAGGGCAAAATCAGTGTTTATCCATGGGCTTCAGGAGAGAGAGGAAAGGACACACACTGAAAGGAAGCAGGAAGAAAGGAAGGAGATTGAGAAAATCATAACAGAAATAGGTGAAGAGAGGGACGAGATTGTAAATTTTCAGAGAATAGGGGGGTACTCGAAGGTGAGAAACCGACCAATCAAGCTGATTCTCAGGACGGAAACAGTGCGGAACAGGATCCTCCAAGAGAAACCACGATTGAAATACTCGGAAGAGTACAAGAGGGTGTTCCTAGACAGAGACAGAACAAAATCAGAACGACAGCAGCTGAGGGAGAGGACAAAAAAGCGAAAGGAGCTAGGAAAAGAGACAAGGAGGGAACCAGCAGAGGTCTGTCAGAGCAGGACAGAACAGCAAGGGCAAGCACACACACAACTACTCTCAGAACCATACAACCTATCACACCATCCCAACACACCCTACAATCCATACCCACAGCCTCCACCCAACACCAAGCCATAGAACCCCACAGTATGCCACCAGGTCTCCCACCCTCACAGGCCCCCCAAACCACAGTGTTGGAAAGGAAACTGAAGGTATGGTACACAAACGCTGATGGAATAACAAATAAGTGGGAGGAGTGGCAAGAAAGAGTCAAAGAAGCATCACCGGACATCATAGCTCTCACAGAAACCAAGCTTACAGGTATGATAACAGATGCCATCTTTCCAACGGGATACCAAATCCTGAGGAAAGACAGAGGGAACAGGGGGGGTGGAGGAGTGGCGTTGCTGATCAAAAATCGCTGGAATTTTGATGAGCTGGAGAGAGAAGATAGCGGAGAAGAAAGTGATTACATAGTGGGAACACTTCACTCTGGAGGTCCCAAGGTGGTAATAGCAGTGATGTATAACCCACCACAGAACAGCAGGAGGCCAAGGCAAGAGTACGACGAGAGCAATAGAGCGATGGTTGACACACTAGCTAGAGTGGCCAGAAGAGCTCATGCATGCAGGGCAAAGCTCCTGATCATGGGTGACTTTAACCACAAGGAGATAGATTGGGAGAACTTGGACCCACATGGGGGCCAAGATACTTGGAGGGCTAAGATGATGGAGGTGGTACTGGAGAACTTCATGTACCAACACGTAAGGGACACTACAAGAGAGAGAGGAGAGGATGAACCAGCAAGGCTGGACTTAGTATTCACCTTCAGTAGTGCAGATATCGAGGACATCACATATGAAAGACCCCTTGGGGCCAGTGACCATGTGGTTGTAAGCTTCGAATACACAGTAGAGCTACAAGTGGAGGGAGAAGCAGGAAGGCCAGGACGAATGAAGCCAAACTACAAGAAAGGGGACTACACAGGAATGAGGAACTACCTGAACGGGGTTCAGTGGGACAGAGAACTGGCAGGGAAACCAGTTAATGAGATGATGGAATATGTAGCAATAAAATGCAAGGAGGCTGAGGAGAGGTTTGTACCCAAGGGTAACAGGAGTAATGAAAAAGCCAGGATGAGCCCATGGTTTACCCAAAGGTGCAGGGAGGCAAAAACCAAGTGTGCTAGGGAATGGAAGAAATATAGAAGGCAAAGGACCCAGGAGAATAAGGAGAACAGTCGTAGAGCCAGAAATGAATATGCACAGATAAGAAGGGAGGCCCAACGACAATATGAAAATGACATAGCAGCGAAAGCCAAATCTGACCCGAAACTGTTGTACAGCCACATCAGGAGGAAAACAACAGTCAAGGACCAGGTAATCAGGCTAAGGAAGGAAGG
>NC_091370.1:15045865-15065865 GCF_038502225.1 Cherax quadricarinatus
TCATAATAAAATTCCTGGGGTGTATGGTCCCCCCAGGTTTAGCGCTTTCCCCCACACATATATATAATAATCCGGGCTAGTGGAATTGATGAAGATGTCGTACCTATTGTTTTTATGTGAACGAAAGTGGACAAGAGTGAAGGGCGGGGGAGGGAGGGGGGGGGGGCTGGCAGCTGAGTGTGTTGACACTGGCGTGTCTAGTGCCGTTTATACTGAGGTCATGGTTGTGCCAGCCTGGTATATGGGCTGTATGGTATGTCATAGTAGGTTCGCATTAATATTATTTGTTACCTGTAAATGGTCCAGGTTTGACCGAAACGTCGTGGTAAGCTTCTCTCTGTGTACGGGTTATTTATGTATTGTTCCAGTCACGGTATTGTGCCTTTTGGTCATTATTATTATTATTATTATTATTATTATTATTTGGTGATACACTAAATTCTTAGGGTGTGGTCAGCGCCTCTTGAGTCGGATATGAGCTCTGGTTCCTTGGATGAAGAACCATTTGGCAGTATCAAGGCACTCCTCTCCCTGCATTGATCTAAAAGAGAGTTCAGTATAAGAGTGTGTTGATAGTTTCTCTTATATTTAAAGAGAAAGTTACTGAGTGTAAAGGATCGAAGATGTTATCAATCAAGACAGTTGGCCTGACCACTTCCTAACAAGGCTGAGGGACTGATCACTTGGGACTGCTTGGTCATTTACCTTGTCCAACAGATATATCGAGGCTGAGGGACAGATCACGTCAACAACAGATTCACGAAGTCTAGGGGGACTGATCACCTCAAATTAAATCTTCATGACTTCACAGTCTCTATGATTCTATTTAATAAAGCCACTGGCTGACGAAACGTCTTCCTAGTGAAGATACCCAGGTGTTGAACATGTGTATTCATCTTGTGTTTCGGTTTTACAAAAATCACTAATGTAAAATCATTGTTATCTCTCAGTATATTTATTGGATTACTTCCCTGCATTAGAGGACACCTTTGTGTGGACTTTTATGTCGCTTTCCCTCGTAAAATGTTACTCCAGTATATAAATTTTTAAGCCGTACCTCCAGTAGTTTGCAGGTGTGAGTTATGATACATCTTTTCTCGCCTGCGTTCCTGGGAGTACAATTTGACGTTTTTATGTCCATTTTGCAGACTCAGAGGTTTTATTCTGTTCATTTTAAATCCTGAGCAGTAACTGGATCTTACAGACTAGGAGCAAGTTATACCGGGTCGGGAAGGATATGATTGATGAGGTGTTGGTCCTTCAGGAGACTTGGTCCGGGACCTGGCCGTGGGGGGGGGCGTTTATCCCCGGCAACGTCTTTCAGGTATCCTTTTTCCACACGAATAATCACTGTAGGAAGAGTCTGTAGACTGTGGATAGGAGATACACACAAACACACACACATACACACACACACACACAAACAGGTGAATACAGATCTCAAATGAGTCAAATGGATGTTAGGAAGTATTTCTTCAGTCATAGAGTTGTCAGGAAGTGGAGCAATCTGGAGTGATGTAGTGGAGGCAAGATCCATACAACTTTAAGAAGAGATACGATAAAACTCATGGAGAAGTGAGAGTGGCGACCAGCGAAGAGGCGGGGCCAGGAGCTGTTATTCGACCCCTGCAACCACAGATAGGTGAGTACACACACAGTAGCGAGCAGTGAAGAGGCGGGGCGAAGAGCTATGACTCGACCCCTGCAACCACAGGTGAGTACACACCTTGTAGATAGACCCTTCCTAAAATTATCTTCAATATAATTGTCCTCAGATGTTGAACCTCTGAGGTGTCTAGACGGATAACCCGGCGGGTACTTCTGTCAGTCACCCTTGAGTAATTTAACTCCAAGATGGCTGTCAAGGTTGTCACAGGTCATCTATGAAAGTGGCGGGGCCAGCAGCTAAGACACGACCGCCTGCAGCCACAAATAGGTGAGTACATTCACCTTCCAAGGGTCCTTTGCATTAAGCAAATGAAAGAAGGTGACCTACGCAATATCTATTGTTTCAGAGAGTATATATTTTGGGTCAAATTCAGAGAGCATTACGGTAACATTTTACCATGTGCCTGCAGATGTTACCCAAATGCGTGATAACTAAAAATGGTTATAATTATAACCTTTATTTTTTAAAGTCCTTGGTCAGATGACCAAAATCTCCAGCTGCGGGTCATCATATGACTACGACTTCCGTCAGGAAATACTTCTTCTGTTTCCTGACAAACCTGACCTAATTTAAATCAAATGTATAATTCAGTGTGATCAATAGTAATTGTTATTCATTTGCAAACATGGCTGAGTGCTTTACTGAGTGGTACTGTAACAGATTTTAATTTTAAATGGTTAATGTATGTGGGGGGGGGGGGTACGTTTGTCCATATGAGCACTTAGTATCTTGATAAACTGCACGTGTGCAACACTTGGGTATCTTTATTGTGGAAACGTTTCGCCACACAGTGGCTTTATCAGTCCAATACAGAGAAGAATGCTTGAAGATCAGGAGTTTGAGGTAATCAGTCCCTCAGGTATTCTTATGAGAACTGATGGACTGATTGCATCGACTACAGGCTGAGGGACTGATTACTTCAACCTCCCTATCTTCAACCATTCTTCTCTGTATATGACTGATGAAGCTACTGTGTGGCGAAACGTTTCCACAATAAAAACACCCAAGTGTTGCACATGTGTCTAATTAATCAACTTGTCGGTTCTCTGAACCATTTATGTCTTCTAAATATGTCGTTGAACCAGGGCTCTGTAAATAGTACCTCTACCGTCCTGAACCCAGTTTTGGTATACCTCACCTAGGATGTGACACACAACTCTTGGGGAAAATAGTGGCAGTGGGTGTAAGGAGATTTGCCCTTCTCGCTCAGTCTGGGGATCGAACTCGGATATTTAGGTGTTACCAATAATTTAGGTGTTAAAGTCAATGGATGCAGGTAGTGAAAGTTCTCTGCACACTCTCCAGGTCTGCAATTTCACCAGCCTTAAATATGGCAGCAGTCACACAAGGCAATTATTCTCTCTCTCTCTCTCTCTCTCTCTCTCT
The DNA here is from genome assembly GCF_038502225.1 of Cherax quadricarinatus. Taxonomy (NCBI): domain Eukaryota; kingdom Metazoa; phylum Arthropoda; class Malacostraca; order Decapoda; family Parastacidae; genus Cherax; species Cherax quadricarinatus. The sequence continues at coordinate 15,048,921 of NC_091370.1, forward strand.
CTCTCTCTCTCTCTCTCTCTCTCTCTCTCTCTCTCTCTCTCTCTCTCTCTCCTGCATTGCTGCAGCCTCTGCAGGTGCCGCTACTACTGTGTTCATCTCAGTAGACCCTCCTTCAGTACTGACCAGAGACGTCTCTGATCTGATTACAGCTTCTTCCTGTCTTAGTGCTTGCTGGTACCTCGCGTCTCCAGGTACACTTGCTGCTCCCTCCTGTGCTCGGCATGATGCCTGTACTCATTGATTTAGAGTGATGGGTTCGAGTCATCTGAACCCGTATTTTGATTGAAATTACTGATTTCTAGCTTCTTAGGCTTATTAATCCTGCTTTAGAGAATTCTAGTGTAGTTTGCCTCTATCTTCCTGTCTAACTCATTCCATTTCTCTACTATACTAAGCCTAAAGAAGTACTTCCTAACATTCCTTTCTCACTGTTTATTGTATAAGTCTTTATCTCCTTGTTCTTGATTCTCGCATTTCAGTTTTTCCCTATCTATCCTGTTTCTTCTCAGCATTTTTTTAAGTAACGGTAGTACTCGTGTTTTTTTTTTCTAATTCTCACCTCCGACTCTTCTTACATTTTTTCTTCATTGTAAATTTCTCTCAGCTCTTGGTCTAGTTTGGTTTCAAACCTTTTCTTTTACACAAATTAATATTCCACGCTAAGAGCTGTTATCCCACCTCAACTCATTTCAAAGCCTAATCCCATCTAAGGTATACTACCACCTCCCCAGGATGTCACTCACAACAGTCGGCTAACACCCAGGTACCTACTTACTGCTAAGTGAACAGGGAGAGCAGGTGTAAAGAAACATGCCCAACGTTTCCACACGTGCCGGGGATCGAACCACGGACACTCAGTATCTTTATAACTTTCTGGGCTTGATCAGGGTAGCGGCTTAACACTGGTGCTGTCTATTCTAAGATGGGCCAAGTTATTTTAACAAATTACATTAGGAGTTACACAGTTGATGTGCACCTCCGGCGATATGTTTGGCGTGATGTTGACCCCCAGATTTTTCCCCCTTCCCTAGGTTGTGTTTATGTGCATGTACTGACCTCTTTGTACTCACCGACTTTGGAGTGTTGGGTGAAAGCCTCGCCTCACGGTCGTTGTTGACAGGTGTTAGCTATTGTTGGTCCAACATCTTAACTCAGTAACCCGTTATTACTACTACTACTACTACTACTACTATTATTATTATTATTGTTGTTACTATTATTACTGCTGCTATTATTACTATTGTTTCTGTTACTATTGTTAGGTATTATATTCATGGCAGCTCTGAACCTCTAGGGGTTATACATCATATGGAAAATGGGAGGTAATCAGGTTTGGTCCAAGGAAGGGCAAGGATAGCTCTAAGTTCTTGGATCAAGAGCTCTTTACCTCTCAAAGGACCATTGATGTATAAATTAGCCAATGATTGATGAGAAGAACGTGAATAACGTTTCCCGACTTGCCACTCAGAACGCTGAAGTCAGTTGTTCATCAGCTGGGCTGTGGTGCATACGCTGGTCTGCTTGCAGCTGGCACCAACAACCTGGTCGATCATGCGGTCAATAGATAAGAGATAGGCACACTATCTAACTGTACGTTGATAATTATCAATTATATGTAACTTTCCCCAATTGGCCAGTCAGGGAGAAGCAGTACAAAGTTCCTCCAATCATCAGTGAGTAATATCACAATGACGTTTGGATGGACCAATGACCGAGGAGCGGGAGGGGAATGCTTTTGGTGAGATAACCAATCAGAGAAGCGGACTGCCCCTTCAAGCCAATCATTACCTACTTGGAACCAGATTGAATTTTCATCTCCATTGAGCTGGTGTAGAGTGAGAACACCAGTGTGGTGGTGGTGTGAAGTAACACCTGTAACACCAGTGTGGTGGTGTGAAGTAACACCTGTAACACCAGTGTGGTGGTGTGAAGTAACACCTGTAACACCAGTGTGGTTGTGTGAAGTAACACCTGTAACACCAGTGTGGTGGTGTGAAGTAACACCTGTAACACCAGTGTGGTGGTGTGAAGTAACACCTGTAACACCAGTGTGGTGGTGTGAAGTAACACCTGTAACACCAGTGTGGTGGTGTGAAGTAACTCCAGTGTGGTGTTGAAGTAACACCTATAACACCAGTGTGGTGTTGTGAAGTAACACCAGTGTGGTGTTGTGAAGTAACACCTGTAACACCAGTGTGATGGTGTTGTGATGGAATACCTGTGTCAGGGAGATTGTGTAGAGAGGGAGGGGTGTAACAGTGTCACCTATACAGGAAAGAAGAGGGAGTGAAGAGATGTTTGGAAGCAGGATGGTGGGCGGTGTGAAGGTGGAAAGGGTGTGTTGGAGTGGAAGGGGTGTGAGTAGGAGTGGGAGGAAGGGGTGTGAGTAGGAGTGGGAGGAAGGGGTGTGAGTAGGAGTGGGAGGAAGGGGTGTGAGTAGGAGTGGGAGGAAGGGGTGTGAGTAGGAGTGGGAGGAAGGGGTGTGAGTAGGAGTGGGAGGAAGGGGTGTGAGTAGGAGTGGGAGGAAGGGGTGTGAGTAGGAGTGGGAGGAAGGGGTGTGAGTAGGAGTGGGAGGAATAGGTAGAGTGAGGGGTGGGAGGTAGGGAGTGTGTGGATGTTGGAAGGAGAGGGGGGGGGGTGTTGGAGTGGAAACCGGGGTGTGGAATATTGTATTTTGGTTTATATTTGCTTGGAATAATGAAGCGTAGTTTAATATCGCCTGGTACTGTAGTTTTCTCTGGTGGGAACTGCAACTGCACAATGGACGTACCTTCCCACCTATCCTTACAACACTCACCATGTGAATATGGTAATGGTATATAATACCGACAAGTTGATAAGACATGTGCAACACTTAGGTATCCTTAACTCGCGAAATCGTAATGACATGATTGCAAACAAACTATACCACGGTCTGGAGTTTTATGTCTCTGATAGCGGGTTCTATCCCCGCCAGTGGTATGGTTAGGTACCTTTATTCCGAAACGTTTCGCCTACACAGAAGTTTTCTTCAGTCGAGTACAGAGGAGGCAGTATAAATGTAAAGGCGATGTAATCAGTCAAAACTGTCTTCAAAAGTGATGGACTGATTACATCGTCTTTACAGCTCTACTGCTACTACTGCCTCCTCTGTACTCGACTGAAGAAGCCTACTATGTAGGCGAAACGTTTCGTAATAGATACCCAATTACTGTACGTGTATCTTATCAACACTCACCATGAACCAGTTCCTTCAACAAGGGGGTGACCATGACCATCATTCACCTTCCATCACCATCACACTGCATAACCAGCGTCTTGTTTCCACATATTAAAATGGCTGTACTGTCTATCCCGCTGCCAGGCGTTACGCTGTTAGTGTTATTTCCTTATTGGTGCTTAACTTTACTAGTTGTTAGGTTGTATTAAGTTCAAGTAACCATGCTGTATCGTAAAGCTGATTGTAGATGCCATCGCCCCCCACGGTCCAGTCCCAGTGCCTTTTTGATGGCCTGATCTATCAGGCTGTGTTACCCACACGAGGTTCAGCGTATATAATTCTTCTTTTTGTTAGGGGCTTATGCCGTTGAGAAACTAAAGAGTTTTTTTTAGAGAGATTGTTTTGCCATCGAAGTGACTCCCTATATCCATCCTGTGAACGGTAGCGCAAGAGAATATACGTACACAAAAGGCCTAGGAAGTAACCAGCGTCTTGTTTCCACACATTGTGTAAATATAAGTACAGCATTGTTGCTGAAACAAAGACGTGTTCACGAGTTACCTAACCTACTACCTCCAACAATTGCCAGAGTGTGATGGTTATGGAGGACTGTGCCGCTAATAGCAGCCTAGTTGACCCGTTAACATTTGTGCTTCGCCAGATATCTTTATACATGAAGGACGTTTTCGGGTGTCAGTGCCCCAGTTCGGGAATCAGACTAGGATTTTTGGTGGATCAAGGCTTTATCACCCAGGCTGTTACTGTTGGCTGCATGTAGTCCAACGTACGAACCACACCCTGACTGGTAAGGAGCTAATTTGAAGAGCTTGTTAAGCTGCTGTTTTAAGACGCCCAGAGGTTTATTGGTAATTTGCCTTAATTGCAAAGGAAGGGCGTTGACAAGTCGGGGACCTCTAACACTCACCGAGTTCTCTGTGTGCTCGTCGCGCCTCTGCTTTTTTTTTAATTGAGGTATTTTACACAGTCTGCCAAGTCACGTGTTCTACTGAGTAATTTCAGTGTTATGATTTGGAACCAGTCCCACCAGGATTTTCCAAGTGTAAATTATGATGTACCTTTCTCATCTACGTTCCAGGGAATACAGTTGAAGAACTTCAGGCGTTCCCAATAGTTCAGATACTTGATTCAGTGTTTACAACAGTGAAATTTCTCTCAACGTTTTCCAGCTCCGCAGTTTCACCTGCCTTGAAGGGGACCGTTAATCATTATTCCAGCCTAGAGATAACAAGTGACATGAAGAGTATCATCATTGGCTCAGTATCTCTTGTCTTGAAAGTTGTTGTTATCCAGGCTATCACAATGAAAACGACAGTATCTCAGGGAGGGTGAATGTTAAGGACCTGGGAGTAACAATGTTAACGTAAGCCACACAGCCTGAGTGATCAAGAATGGTTCTCAGCACATCACCCCCACCAACACCACATCACAGCACCAACACCTAAGCACCATCACCACCACATCACAGCATCAACACCTAAGTATCTTCACAGCATCAGTTCACCGAAGTACCACCACCGTACCGCAGCACCACCGTGCCATAGCACCAGCGCATCGCAGTACCACAGTACCGCAGCAACATCACATCGCAGTACCACCGTACCACAGCACCACCAGCGCAGTGCAGCATCATCACCGTACCACAGCACCACCAGCGCAAGTGCATCATCATCACCGTACCACAGCACCACCAGCGCAGTGCAGCATCACCACCTTACCACAGCACCACCAGCGCAGTGCAGCAGCACCACCGTACCACAGCACAATCAGCGCACCGCAGCAGCACCACAGTACCGCAGCATCACAGCACGTTACAAAAGCAATAAAAACAGTAGGGGACAGCGGGTATCGCTCTGCACGACAGCAATATAAAGGCAATCTTTTAGCCTGATATTTTTGGTCAATAAACACACAAGTTATATTTGGCCCTGTGTGGGACATGCCCTGCCCATCTCCCCTACCCCTTCACTCGCTTTTCCCTATTCCCCCTCCCTCCCCCTCCCCTTCATCTCGCCCTTCCTCTCTTTTTTTTATTTTCTATCTCCCTCTTCGCCTACATCTTTCTCTTCCCTTCCCTCCTTTCTCTACCTTTTCATCTCTCCATCTCATCTCTGCATATCTCTCATTTCTCTTCCTCCTTCCCTTTCAGTTTCCCCTCTCTTTCCTTCTCTTCCTATCCCTCTTCTTTCCTCGTCTTCTCTCTCTCCCTCTGACTGATGTTCAGGCTGTTTTACGCAGAGGTTTTGCAACAATGAATTTACACTCGATGTGTGTGTGCGTGTATATATATATATATATATATATATATATATATATATATATATATATATATATATATATATATATATATAATATGTGTGTGTGTGTGTGTGTGTGTGTGCAATAAAATCACAGTAAACAGGTGATTTTAAAATATGCAATGTGAGTAGTCACGAAAGCGCTTGGAATTTCACTACTCTTTCACAGTGGTTGTTTTGCATATATATATATATATATATATATATATATATATATATATATATATATATATATATATATATATATATATATATATATTATACTGAATGTGTATGTATTTATGTATATATTATTCCTCGCCCTGTGATGATATATACATTACATTTTCCCCCTGTAATCGATTCCCGGGGTCATCGGTCCCACTGCCCGGTCCCAGACCAGGTTTCCTGGTTGAGGGCTTGATCAGTCGGACAGTTAGGGCTAGTAGCACGCAGTCTGACGTTGACACCACAGCCCGGCTGATCAGAAACTTACCAAGTTACCTCTTACCTGGAGTATACCGAGGGGGGGGGTGTTCCGGGGGTCAACGCCCCCGCGGCCCAGTCCATGACCGGACCATCCTGAGGGATGGTTATTGCCAAATATTAGTAACTTCAGCTCTCCTGGTGGTCTAGTTATTGGTCTGCCAGAAATGCACCGCTTGCTGGTGCCTTTTCTGTTTAACAATACTTTATTACATGTAAACTTTATTTTGTATACTGCAGAAAAACAATAAAGTTTTATTGAATACTGAAGTCTTCCAGCTCTGACACAATTTATTACCTCGTGTGTGTAACCCATCTTGTGCGAGGGAATATGGCGGTGAAACATGGCTAGCTTGTGTTCCCACCATGTAACTATCATATCGGTGCCTTTATCCTCACCATCTTATATCGAGTAGAGTAGCAGCTCAGTCAGGCTGTATGCAGTTTGGTTTAGGACCGGGCTGCGGGGGCGTTGACCCCCCGGAAGCATCGTTCATGTAGCCTTTCCTCTTTCAGCAGACCTCTGATCTCTAATAGCGGTATTACTGCTGCTGTAGTGATGGAACTAGTGTCGGTGGTGGTTCTAGTTCTCAGTGGTTCGCCGGTATGGTCCCGGTCTTTTCCATGAGGTGACCCGGCATTAGCTCCCCAGGTAGGGGAGTGTCGTACCGGTAGTGGTAGTGCTGTCACTGTTGCAACAATAATTAGTTATGCTGTTAGCGATGGGGGTGACGTTCCCACCGTACCTAGCATACCGTTGTTTACAATCAGAGCCTCGCTAAGTACTGCGGCATGATCAAGAATGATCTGGGTAACAACATCCAGACATTATTAACGTGGGAGTGACAGGAACACTTCATCATCTTAGGATAAAAAGTCTGTATCATCGTCTTATTTGCCTCACATCCATCACTCAATCACAGAGGAGTTTATTTTTCCTCGCAGGATAAACAAAGGTGTCTCACTCCCTCTTGAGAGTTTGCAGTGATCTTGTTATTCTTCAGATTAAATTTATCAGGGGTATAATGAGGTGTTTTGTTCGTGTGGATGACAAGATGAAGACAGGTGAGCCACACGGATGTTAGGAAGTATTTCTTAAGTGTCAGAGTGATCAAGACTTGGAATGAGTTGGATGAGAATGTTGAGAATTTTATTGCATGCCTGAATCTATTAACTTATAAGACGGGTCAGGAGCTGTGACTATTCCTCACTAATACAAGTCGGTGAGTATACAGTCTCTCAAGCTCTTGAAGCAGGGAGAGTGGACCTAGTAGCGATCAACGAAGAGGCAGGGCCAAGAGCTGTGAATCGATTCCTGCAACCACAAATAGGTGAGTATATATGCTCGCACGTACGTATGTTGCTATCCCCCTAAATCAGCCCAACGACCCCCTCCCTCCCCCCAAATTTCAGTGTACCCCTTCCCCCAGTCTATTTACATCAGTTTTCTGAAGTCTGATAAATGTGATCGATGTCCGGTTGCGAATATCGGGAAAATCGCTGGACGAATTGGAAAGAGCCGATGACAAGTGTGGGAGAGTTTGTGGGGTAGTAGTTTGTGGGTTCTGTGTGTATGTTGTTTGTATGTAGAGTGCTGCGTGTATGTGTGTGTGTGTTGTGTTTGTATGTAGAGTGCTGCGTGTGTGTGTGTATGTTGTGTTTGTATGTAGAGTGCTGCGTGTGTGGGTTGTGTGTGCCTGCAAGACACCTGAAGGAATGCCTGAGTGGGTTGTGTGTAATTACCTATTGGTTACCTATTTCTTTCTACAGGAGCAGAGTTATGCTTTTGGTGTCCCGTCTTCAGCATTGTGTGTGTTTTTTCCCCCTCTCGCACCCACTGACATGTAAAGGCAATTTATATGTCCGGGAAATTTTCGCTAAGATTAATAATTTCAGTGACCTTAGTAGAGTGCTCAGCACAAGCCAACTACCCACTCTCCTTTCCCTTCCATCCTTTGTTCCTCACTTTCCATCCGCCGCCCATCACCTTCCATCCACCGCCCATCACCTTCCATCCATCGCCCATCACCTTCCTTCCGTCACCCATCACCTTCCATCCACTGCCCTTCCTCCCCCCATGCTCTACCCTTCCTCCCCCACACACAGGATATTGATGACGGGATTTACTTCCTGTGGGGGGACTGTGGGGGTGGAGAGAGAGAATATGAATATACGAATGAATATTCATGGTAGGTGTGGTGGAGGATCAATCAGAGTGGATACAGGACTGGAAGGGATGGCTGGTTGGCCGGGTAATGTACTAATCAGATTATCTTCTTGTGAAGGGTGATCATGCGAGTGTGAGGGAGCTCTGCTCACCTGTTTTTTCGCTACGTAATTGTCCTTTGTTGCCTTCAATAAATAATAGCACGTGTAAAAATACCACAGTGAAAATAGGAAATAAAACCTGAGCGCTTTCATATGCTTACACACATATTTGAAGATCTTTCACGTGTTTCGATGTGTCATCAGGAGCTATGCAATGTTGCAGAGTAGCAACAGGTGGAATGAGAGGAAGTTTTCTCAGAGTAAGGTAACGTGGTGACATCAACCAACTTCTCTCTGAGAGGAACTGGCTGGCGTCACCTCGCTACCTTACTCTGAGAAATATGTCTCTCATTCCACCTGTTGCAACTCTTGCAACATTGCATAGCTCCTGATGACGCACGGAGGCGCGTCAAAGTACTTGAGCTGAAGATTTTCATCCCCCGTGGCTTGTCTTGCATTAAGATCGCCTCTCTGCGATATTTGGGTAAACACATGAAAGCGCCCAGGTTTCATTTCCTGTTTTCTCTGTGGTATTTTTTGCATATTTGCAGTCATATTTGTGATGTCTTCCATGATAACACATGTTAGATTTTGGTAGCCACACAGGTCGAGATGCGACGGTAGAATAAGTCAAAAACCTCTCACAGGTATAGTTAAAAAATGTGGTTTTTGACGATTTAATGTGCTGTTGGAGTGTGAACAAGGTCGCATTTAAGGAATTCAGGGGATAATAGGTTACCTGACGTTGAGTTCTGGAAGTGGGAAGTTTATTGGCTGAGAAAGTTTTGTATTATAACGGTAGTGTAACAGTGATATCGATTTAGTGCACCTTTTTCTAACTCGAGGAAAAGAGGCTCTGTCTTGGGAATAAAGTACCAGGAAAAAATTGGGAGGAAGAGAGAGACTGTAGAAGAAAATAAATCTCTAGGAGAGTCTGTCAGGGAAGACAGACTGAGGGCAGTGTGTGAGGGGAGGAAGACAAGATGTTGACAGTGGTGGGTGGCAGTTATATTTAACTTCTCCTGAGACCTGTCTCACCATTGTCTTCTTTCTCATAATACTAATTATTATTCTCTCTCTCTCTCTCTCTCTCTCTCTCTCTCTCTCTCTCTCTCTCTCTCTCTCTCTCTCTCTCTCTCTCTCTCTCTCACTGTTTCTCTTATTCTACTAGAGGTTGTTGGCCTCACCAGTTATGTATTACCATCGTTACTTAGTGTTGGCGGGTGTGTTACGCCCCACCACCTACCAATTAAGGATAACTTAGACCTAACAGCCCAAACATGACCCTTTCTTTTACCCCCTCCCCTCTCAGCCACATCATATCCTCTCCACTAGCCTGCCTCCCTCTACATCCTTCTCTTCGTTTTTCCTCCACGCCTCTCTCTCTCCTTTTTAACACCCCGTCTCCCATCCACATCCATACGTTCCATTTCCTCTGCTTCCCTGCTTGCCTCTCTGCCTTCCTGCTTCTTCACTCTACATCTTTTTCATCCTTCTTCCTCCTTCTCTCCCTGTCTCCTCTATAACTCCCTGTCTTTTCCCTCCACATCCTTCTCTCCCTACCTGCTCACTACCCCCTTCCTCCCTCCTTATCACCTCTGCCTCCCTGCGTCATTCATAAATTAAGACTCGTGTACAGTACTTGGGTATATTTATTGAGGAAACGTTTCGCCACACAGTGGCTTCATCAGTCCTATACAAAGAAGAATGAAGATCAGGAGTTTGAGTTGATCAGTACCTCAGCCTGGAGCCGATGTAATCAGTCCATCAATCTTTTCAAGGCCGTGTTGTTAGGTAGTGCACCACCTATTTAACACAGGAGTTACCTGAGCCCGTTGTCTACCTGTTCTCATCCCAGTATGTCATTCTTCAGGTCACCATGTGTCACTCACACCTCATTCTCCGCTTGTATATACTGTCTTAACCTGTGTGTGTTAGAAATGATCGAGGTCCCAGGACTGAAGAGTTTTCTAACATGTCCAGTGTTTATCTGTCTTTTACACCACTCAAAAACTACCCCTGGTGTTTGCTTTTTGTTTTTCTTCTCGTTGTTTCTTGCGCCGGTGGTGGTGGGGGGGGGGGTTGTTTACGGCCAGGTAGTGCAGGTCTTTCTGACTATTATGAACACAAGTAAACTCTTTGTGTGGGAGGAGGGGGGGGGGTCATGTATGACGTATGATCCCCCACGTTTGAAACCAAGACTGGAACAGGAGACTTGGGGGGAGGGGTATTTAGCGTGGTCACCCCCATAGGGAGTATCAACACACACACACACACACACGACCTTTATTCCTTTCTTCTTGGCAAGAAATACAATTTTTAATGCATCCGACCTATAAGTGTGTAGGGACCAAGACTTTTCAACACCCTCCCTTCATACGTCAAGAGAATTTTACCCACAACCCCCTGGCTGTCTTCACGGGGATATTTGATGAGTTCCTCTAGTTTTTTGATCAGCTGGGCTGTGAGGCTCACGTTGGACGGCTGCTGCTAGCACTAACAACGTGGCTGATCAAGTAAGGCAGCCAGGAAACTCATTCCAAGGCTTTGTAAATAACATAAAACAGTTGCCCATAGTGAGAGATCTAGCTACCACCACCACCACTACTACTACTACTACTATGACTACTGCCACCACCACTGTTACTACTGCTACCACCACCACTACCACTACTACTACTACTACTATGACTACTGCTACTACCACCACCACTACTACTACTACTACCACTACTACTACTTCCGCCGCTGTTGATGATAATTGGAGTAGAGGTAGGATTGAGTCACAAAACTTTTCCCTATTTATGACGGTCTGAGAAAATTCCTCCCTGTCTGGGCTCTGCCTGAGAGGATATACAACGTAAACACATTTCTGATCACGCACCAAAAATCCACAAAAATACAATAGCATAACCCCGGCCCTTAGGCGACGGCAACGACAGTGGCCGTGGTGGTGGTGGTGCTGGTGGCAGTGGTGGTGCTGGTGGCAGTGGTGGTGAGAGTTATTGCACCGTCTGCGGTGTTTGCTGCTCTGGTCAGGGGTTATTTCAGTGTGCAGATTTGGAAGCAGTCTCTGCAGTACTTTCCAGGTGTAAATTAAATCTCTCTCCCTTCATTACCTGTTATTCACCGCTCCTTCCCTTACTTTCCTCCCCCCACCCCTCCTTCCCTCACCTCCCCTTCCCTCACCTTTCCACTCGCCTCCACTTTCTCTAATCCTTCACAGTATTTTCCCTCATCATGCGAAAATAAAAACTTTTTCTCTCGCCATTTGAGAAAGTCAGAAATAATATTTATTAGCAAAATAGAAAGAACTTTTTCTTCAGTTATATTCTCCTCCGCCTCCTCTTCGTTCTCTTCCTCTCCTTCTCTCGTTCTTATTTTTTCTCCGCCTACTGAGAAAACGAAAGATTGAATGAAGGAGAATGAAAACAGAGAGGTGGGTATAAGGAGGCAGCCTGCAGGCGGGTTATGAAAATCATCCTCTCTGGGGAGAAGCAAGAGAGAGCCTAAATCTGTGACCACGAGAGAGAGAGAGAGACAGAGGAGATGGTTCCACCTTTATCCTATTCCCTATCTGTATCTCTCTTAACCCTTAAACTGTCCAAACATAGATCTACGTTTTTTCAACATTTGAATGTATGTAAAAAACGTAGACCTTTTTTTTTTTTTTTACATTTGAAAATATGTAAAAAAAAACTTTGATTTACATTTTTATTGTTATATTTGAAAATATGTAAAAAAACGTAGATCTACTTTTGGAGCACCATCATGTGAACGTAGATCTGTTTGGACAGTTTAAGGGTTAACAATAAAAAGGTTTGCAAATGTGCTGATGTAGGTAATAGCTCTTAGCTTGTAAATAAAGTTAAGAACCCTAAATCTAACCTTGCAAAACTCTGTGTGAAAGAGAGAGAGAGAGAGAGAGAGAACACGAATATAATTTCTCCTACTTTAAATAGTTCTTTTTGTAAGGCTTCACATTATGGAGGATGATGTTTGTACTGTGTCGTAAAATAACATTACGAATGAAAGGCTGGAATATATTTTTTTTTTATTTTGAAATTACGTGCTAGGTAAGTGGACATAAACTCAACTAGTGTGACATTTTATTGTGGCAACGTTTCGCTCTCCAGGAGCTTTGTCAAGCTCTTAGAGTTCCTGGAGAGCCAAAACGTTGCCACAATAAAATGTCACATTAGTTGCGTCTGTGTCCGTTTAACTAACATTCTATTGATACTTCCACCATTACTGATTATGTGTTGCAGATCCATGATACACGTGTGTGTACTCACCTATTGTGGTTGCAGGGGTCGATTCATAGCTCCTGGCCCCGCCTCTTCGCTGTTCGCCGCTAGGTCCACTCCCTGCTTCATGAGATTTATCGTACCTTTTCTTAAAGATATGTATGGGTCCTGCCTCCACTGCATCACTCTCCAGACTGTTCCACTTCCTTACAGCTCAATGACTGAGGAACTTCCTAACATCCCTCTGTGTGTGTGTGTGTGTGTGTACTCACCTATATGTGGTTGCAGGGGTCATTTCACAGTTTCTGGCCCCCGCCTCTTCGCTGTGTGTGTACTCACCTAGTTGAGGTTGCAGGGGTCTAGTCCTAGCTCCTGTACTCACCTAGTTGTACTCACCTAGTTGAGGTTGCGGGGGTCGAGTCCGAGCTCCTGGCCCCGCCTCTTCACTGATCGCTACTAGGTCACTCTCCCTGAGCCGTGAGCTTTATCGTACCTCTGCTTAAAGCTATGTATGGATCCTGCCTCCACTACATCGCTTCCCAAACTATTCCACTTACTGACTACTCTGTGGCTGAAGAAATACTTCCTAACATCCCTGTGATTCATCTGTGTCTTTAGCTTCCAACTGTGTCCCCTTGTTACTGTGTCCAATCTCTGGAACATCCTGTTTTTGTCCACCTTGTCAATTCCTCTCAGTATTTTGTATGTCGTTATCATGTCCCCCCTATCTCTCCTGTCCTCCAGTGTCGTCAGGTTGATTTCCCTTAACCTCTCCTCGTAGGACATACCTCTTAGCTCTGGGACTAGTCTTGTTGCAAACCTTTGCACTTTCTCTAGTTTCTTTACGTGCTTGGCTAGGTGTGGGTTCCAAACTGGTGCCGCATACTCCAATATGGGCCTAACGTATACGGTGTACAGGGTCCTGAACGATTCCTTATTAAGATGTCGGAATGCTGTTCTGAGGTTTGCTAGGCGCCCATATGCTGCAGCAGTTATTTGGTTGATGTGCGCTTCAGGAGATGTGCCTGGTGTTATACTCACCCCAAGATCTTTTTCCTTGAGTGAGGTTTGTAGTCTCTGACCCCCTAGACTGTACTCCGTCTGCGGCCTTCTTTGCCCTTCCCCAATCTTCATGACTTTGCACTTGGTGGGATTGAACTCCAGGAGCCAATTGCTGGACCAGTTCTGCAGCCTGTCCAGATCCCTTTGTAGTTCTGCCTGGTCTTCGATCGAGTGTATTCTTCTCATCAACTTCACGTCATCTGCAAACAGGGACACCTCAGAGTCTATTCCTTCCGTCATGTCGTTCACAAATACCAGAAACAGCACTGGTCCTAGGACTGACCCCTGCGGGACCCCGCTGGTCACAGGTGCCCACTCTGACACCTCGCCACGTACCATGACTCGCTGCTGTCTTCCTGACAAGTATTCCCTGATCCATTGTAGTGCCTTCCCTGTTATCCCTGCTTGGTCCTCCAGTTTTTGCACCAATCTCTTGTGTGGAACTGTGTCAAACGCCTTCTTGCAGTCCAAGAAAATGCAATCCACCCACCCCTCTCTCTCTTGTCTTACTGCTGTCACCATGTCATAGAACTCCAGTAGGTTTGTGACACAGGATTTCCCGTCCCTGAAACCATGCTGGCTGCTGTTGATGAGATCATTCCTTTCTAGGTGTTCCACCACTCTTCTCCTGATAATCTTCTCCATGATTTTGCATACTATACATGTCAGTGACACTGGTCTGTAGTTTAATGCTTCATGTCTGTCTCCTTTTTTAAAGATTGGGACTACATTTGCTGTCTTCCATGCCTCAGGCAATCTCCCTGTTTCGATAGATGTATTGAATATTGTTGTTAGGGGTACACATAGCGCCTCTGCTCCCTCTCTCAATACCCATGGGGAGATGTTATCTGGCCCCATTGCCTTTGAGGTATCTAGCTCACTCAGAAGCCTCTTCACTTCTTCCTCGGTTGTGTGCACTGTGTCCAGCACTTGGTGGTGTGCCCCACCTCTCCGTCTTTCTGGAGTCCCTTCTGTCTCCTCTGTGAACACTTCTTTGAATCTCTTGTTGAGTTCTTCACATACTTCCCGGTCATTTCCTGTTGTCTCTCCTCCTTCCTTCCTTAGCCTGATTACCTGGTCCTTGACTGTTGTTTTCCTCCTGATGTGGCTGTACAACAGTTTCGGGTCAGATTTGGCTTTCGCTGCTATGTCATTTTCATATTGTCTTTGGGCCTCCCTTCTTATCTGTGCATATTCATTTCTGGCTCTACGACTGTTCTCCTTATTCTCCTGGGTCCTTTGCCTTCTATATTTCTTCCATTCCCTAGCACACTTGGTTTTTGCCTCCCTGCACCTTTGGGTAAACCATGGGCTCATCCTGGCTTTTTCATTACTCCTGTTACCCTTGGGTACAAACCTCTCCTCAGCCTCCTTGCATTTTATTGCTACATATTCCATCATCTCATTAACTGGTTTCCCTGCCAGTTCTCTGTCCCACTGAACCCCGTTCAGGTAGTTCCTCATTCCTGTGTAGTCCCCTTTCTTGTAGTTTGGCTTCATTCGTCCTGGCCTTCCTGCTTCTCCCTCCACTTGTAGCTCTACTGTGTATTCGAAGCTTACAACCACATGGTCACTGGCCCCAAGGGGTCTTTCATATGTGATGTCCTCGATATCTGCACTACTGAAGGTGAATACTAAGTCCAGCCTTGCTGGTTCATCCTCTCCTCTCTCTCTTGTAGTGTCCCTTACGTGTTGGTACATGAAGTTCTCCAGTACCACCTCCATCATCTTAGCCCTCCAAGTATCTTGGCCCCCATGTGGGTCCAAGTTCTCCCAATCTATCTCCTTGTGGTTAAAGTCACCCATGATCAGGAGCTTTGCCCTGCATGCATGAGCTCTTCTGGCCACTCTAGCCAGTGTGTCAACCATCGCTCTATTGCTCTCGTCGTACTCTTGCCTTGGCCTCCTGCTGTTCTGTGGTGGGTTATACATCACTGCTATTACCACCTTGGGACCTCCAGAGTGAAGTGTTCCCACTATGTAATCACTTTCTTCTCCGCTATCTTCTCTCTCCAGCTCATCAAAATTCCAGCGATTTTTGATCAGCAACGCCACTCCTCCACCCCCCCTGTTCCCTCTGTCTTTCCTCAGGATTTGGTATCCCGTTGGAAAGATGGCATCTGTTATCATACCTGTAAGCTTGGTTTCTGTGAGAGCTATGATGTCCGGTGATGCTTCTTTGACTCTTTCTTGCCACTCCTCCCACTTATTTGTTATTCCATCAGCGTTTGTGTACCATACCTTCAGTTTCCTTTCCAACACTGTGGTTTGGGGGGCCTGTGAGGGTGGGAGACCTGGTGGCATACTGTGGGGTTCTATAGCTTGGTGTTGGGTGGAGGCTGTGGGTATGGATTGTAGGGTGTGTTGGGATGGTGTGATAGGTTGTGTGGTTCTGAGAGTAGTTGTGTGTGTGCTTGCCCTTGCTGTTCTGTCCTGCTCTGACTGACCTCTGCTGGTTCCCTCCTTGTCTCTTTTCCTAGCTCCTTTCGCTTTTTTGTCCTCTCCCTCAGCTGCTGTCGTTCTGATTTTGTTCTGTCTCTGTCTAGGAACACCCTCTTGTACTCTTCCGAGTATTTCAATCGTGGTTTCTCTTGGAGGATCCTGTTCCGCACTGTTTCCGTCCTGAGAATCAGCTTGATTGGTCGGTTTCTCACCTTCGAGTACCCCCCTATTCTCTGAAAATTTACAATCTCGTCCCTCTCTTCACCTATTTCTGTTATGATTTTCTCAATCTCCTTCCTTTCTTCCTGCTTCCTTTCAGTGTGTGTCCTTTCCTCTCTCTCCTGAAGCCCATGGATAAACACTGATTTTGCCCTTTCTTCCTCGCATTGCCTCACCCTCTGTGGCTCTGGATCCTGCCTGTGTGTGGTCAGTTTCTCCCTTGATTTTTCCAGTGGCTCTTGATAGCCTTGTTGTGCCTCAGCATTCGACCTATCACCCTCTCCATCTGCATCCAGTTGATCTTCCCTTTCACTCCTTGGTCCTCCTTGGCAGATTGATGTGGCCTTAGCATAATTCATAATTCCTTCCTTCCTGTTCAGCCTCGCAGCTTCATATGCTGTGTCTTCTCTGGTCACTGCCCCTGTAACTCGCTCCAGCCTATTTATCTCAACTTCTAGGACCCTTATCTTGGCTACTGCAGTTTCGACTTGTGCCTCCCAATTCTTTGTCTCCTTCTCCAACCACCTTTCCAATTTCACAGAGAGCTCTTTCTCCATTTTTTCAGAAAGCTCTCCTAATTTTCTCTCCCACTCTTGTTCCATCCTTTTCCACTGCTCCTCCATCCACTCCTCCCTACCCGAACCATTCTCATCTGATCCTTGGGTCCTGCGAGTCCCCACTATTTTTTTTTTTTTTTTTTTTTTTTTTTTTTTTTTTTTTTTTTTTTT
>NC_091370.1:15068365-15078365 GCF_038502225.1 Cherax quadricarinatus
TAACTAATAACTCTGGTTATCACTCGTAGGATTGTTCACTGACGTTGTCACTACCACTGATTACTGCTAACAGTTGTTGCACGCCTTAAAAACCACTAAATCTCGGAGCCTTGTGACCCACGTCTGCTGACTGACTTTGTGTGTGTGTCCTGTGTGTGTGTGTGTGTGTGTGTGTGTGTGTGTGTGTGTGTGTGTGTGTGTGTGTGTGTGTGTGTGTGTGTGTACTCGCCTAATTGTGCTCACCTAATTGTGGTTGCAGGGGTCGAGACTCAGCTCCTGGCCCCGCCTCTTCACTGATCGCTACTGGGTCCTCTCTCTCTCTGCTTCCTGAGCTTTGTCATACCTCTTCTTAAAACTATTTATGGTTCCTGCCTCCACTACTTCACTTGCTAGGCTATTCCACTTGCTGACAACTCTATGACTGAAGAAATACTTCCTAACGTCTCTGTGACTCGTCTGAGTCTTCAGCTTCCAGTTGTGACCCCTTGTCCCTGTGTCCCCTCTCTGGAACATCCTATCTCTGTCCACCTTGTCTATTCCCCGCAGTATCTTGTATGTCGTTATCATGTCTCCCCTGACCCTTCTGTCCTCCAGTGTCGTCAGTCCGATTTCCCTTAAACTTTCCTCGTACGACATTCCCTTGAGCTCTGGGACTAGCCTTGTTGCAAACCTTTGTACTTTCTCTAACTTCTTGACGTGCTTGACCAGGTGTGGGTTCCAGACTGGTGCTGCATACTCCAGTATGGGCCTAACATACACAGTGTACAGTGTCTTGAACGATTCCTTATTAAGGTATCGGAACGCTATTCTCAGGTTTGCCAGGCGCCCTTATGCTGCAGCGGTTATTTGGTTGATGTGTGCCTCCGGTGATGTGCTCGGTGTTATGGTCACCCCAAGGTCTTTCTCCCTGAGTGAGGTCTGTAGTCTTTGTCCACCTAGCCTATACTCTGTCTGCGGTCTTCTTTGCCCCTCCCCAATCTTCATGACTTTGCATTTGGCTGGATTGAATTCAAGAAGCCAGTTACTGGACCACATGTCCAGCCTGTCCAGGTCTCTTTGCAGTCCTGCCTCATCCTCGTCTGATTTAATTCTTCTCATCAACTTCACGTCATCTGCGAACAGGGACACTTCAGAGTGTATTCCTTCCATCATGTCGTTCACATGTATCAAAAATAGCACTGGTCCTAGAACTGACCCCTGTGGGACCCCGCTCGTAACAGGCGCCCACTGTACCTCTTCACGTACCATGACTCATTGCTGCCTCCCTGTCAGGTATTCCCTTATCCATTGCAGTGCCCTCCCTTTTACATGCGCCTGATCCTCCAGCTTCTGCACTAATCTCTTGTGGGGAACTGTGTCAAAGGCCTTCCTGCAGTCTAGGAAAACGCAATCTACCCACCCCTCTCTCTCGTGTCTTACTTCTGTTACCTTGTCATAAAACTCCAGGAGGTTTGTGATACAAGATTTGCCTTCCATGAACCCATGCTGGTTTTCATTTATAATCTTGTTCCTTTCCAGGTGTTCGACCACTCTCCTCCTGATAATCTTCTCCATGACTTTGCACACAATACATGTCAGAGAGACAGGTCTGTAGTTTAGTGCCTCGTTTCTGTTTCCTTTCTTAAATATGGGGACTACATTAGCTGTCTTCCATTTCTCAGGTAGTTGCCCAGTTTCAAGGGATGTGTTGAAGATTGTGGTTAGAGGCATGCACAGCATCTCTGCTCCTTCTCTAAGGACCCATGGGGAGATGTTGTCTGGTCCCATCGCCTTTGAGGTGTCAAGGTCACTTAAGAGCTTCTTAACCTCCTCCTCAGTTGTTTGTATGTCATCCAACACTTGTTGGTATATTCCCTCTTGATGTTCCCTTCTGTGCTGTCTTCCCACAGCCCTTCCTGTCTCTACTGTAAAAACTTCCTTAAATCTCCTGTTCAGCTCCTCACATACCTCCTGATCATTTCTTGTGAGTTCTCCACCTTCTGTCCTTAATCTGTTCACCTGGTCTTTGACTGTTGTCTTTCTCCTGATGTGGCTATACAACAGTTTCGGGTCAGTCTTGATTCTCGATGCTATGTCATTTTCATACTGTCGTTGGGCCTCCCTTCTTACCTGTGCGTACTCATTCCTGGCTCTGTGACTGATCTCCCTATTTTCGTGTGTTCTCTGCCTTCTGTACTTTTTCCATTCTCTATTGCATTTTGTTTTTGCCTCCTTACACCGTCGGGTAAACCAGGGGCTCGTTCTGGTCTTTCCGTTGTTACTGTTGCCCTTGGGAATAAATCTTTCCACTGCCTCCTTGCATTTTGTTGTTACATATTCCATCATTTCATTTACTGGCTTTTCTGCCAGTTCTCTGTCCCACTGGACCTCCCGCAGGAAGTTCTTCAACCCTATGTAGTCCCCTCTTTTATAGTCAGTCTTTTCCCATTCAACTCCTGTTATTCTCTCCACTTGCAGCTCTACTATGTATTCAAAGCACAGAACCACGTGGTCGCTAGCTCCTAGGGGACTCGCATACTTGATGTCCTCAATGTCTGAGCTGCCCAAGGTGAACACAAGGTCCAGTCTTGCTGGTTCATCCTCCCCTCTCACTCTGGTAGTGTCCTTAACATGTTGGTGCATGAGGTTTTCCAGCACCACGTCCAACATCCTGGCTCTCCATGTTTCGGGACCCCCATGTGGCTCCAGGTTTTCCCAATCAGTGTCCCTGTTGTTGAAATCCCCCATAACCAGCAACTTTGCTCTGCTGGAGTGAGCTCTTCTTGCCACCTCAGCAAGTGTGTCCACTATTGCTCTATTGCTCTCTTCATATTCCTCTCTTGGCCTCCTGCAGTTCTGTGGTGGATTATACATTACTGCAATGACCACTTTGTGTTCCCCAGACTGAAGTGTACCTGCTATGTAGTCTCTTTCTCCCGTCTCATCAATGCCTTCCATTTTCTCGAATTTCCATCTGTTTTTTACGAGCAGAGCAACCCCACCTCCCCCCTGCCCCTTCTATCTTTCCTCATGATCTGGTATCCTGGTGGGAAGATTGCATCTGTTATTGTCTCCATGAGTTTTGTTTCTGTAACTGCTATGATGTCTGGGGACTTCTCATTGATTCTTTCTTGCCATTCCTCATGTTTATTCGTTAATCCATCTGCATTTGTGAAGCAAACCTTCAACTTCTGTTCTAATACTTTAACTGTGGTGCGGGGGGGTGGAAACAGAGGGATCGGTGTGAGATGGTTGGTTGGGATTGTTCAGTTGCCTTGGGAGTGTCATGGCTGGAGTCCTTCTGCAGGTGTTTCTGGGGGGTGTGCTTGTCCTTCCATTTGATCCTGGGTTATTCTGCTCTCCTTTTTCATTTCCTCCCATTTCTCCTTTCGTTTTTGAACTCTCTCTTTCATTGTCTTCCTTTCGTCCTGTGTTCTGTCTCGATCGAGGTACACACTCCGGAACTCCTACCTGCCTCTCAGCCGTGCTTTCTCCTGCAGGATCATGGTTCGGGTTGATTCTGCCTTGAAAATTACTTTGAGAGGCCGATTCCTTTGTGAACCACCCAATTCTCCGAAAATTTGCCACCTGGGTCATGTCCCCCTCGCCTATCACCTTCATGATGTGTGTGTATGTGTGATTACGTATTTGATCATATAGTTGTGCTTGTATAGGGATGTATACTTCATACATGTGAAGCACTAAACCCATTTGGGTCATTTAGTTCAATAAATGTTGAAGGTTCGATCCTCTGTCCACTTAATAGCGAGACTCACTAACCTTGCTAAACTCACAGGGGTCATTTAGCGCCTGGGACCCTGAAGACAACTAACTTTGATCCTAGAAGACGGTAGCTCCCATTCCTTGGATCAAGATACCTTCCTCGAAGAGCACTTCTCGTGAAGAAATCCTTTCTAGTGTGTTTTCCACAGCACATTTTTCACAGTTTGCTGTTGTGGCCGCGTATTTCCCCACTGATGGTGCCCAAAAAAATCTTCCTTATCTGTTTTCTCGTATTCTTTTATGATCTTATATGTTGTTATCATATCTTGTGTTTGCCTGCTACCTGCCGACCAGGCCATTGTCAGTGTCCTGTGCCTTTCTTCGCAAACCTTATTTCTTAACAGTGGGTTTCTTTGTGTTGCTTCCTGCAACTTGTCTTGCAACACTGTACTATAGCTGTGTTCTGCTATTTTGGGTTAACATGAATTGTAAGTTATTGTTGGTATTTCAGCTTCATTGTTTTAAAAGTCCATCTTGAAGTTTGTCAGTTTAGTACACGAGTTTCCTCAACTGTTGAGAGGTCATAATAAATGTTACTATTACCAATGAAGGAAATATGAAGATTCACAAGAACGGATCTAACTAGAGGTGCCAAGCTTTTTTTTTTTTTTCCCCCGAGTTGGTAAAACTTGCGATTTTTGCTTAAATAGCAAATAATAAGGTATAACAAGCTTCAGGTGTACCTTGTCACTTTCCACACCCCCCACTCTAGTCACCTTCCACACCCCCCACTCTAGTCACCTTCCACACACCCACTCTAGTCACCTTCCACACACCCCACTCTAGTCAACTTCCACACACCCCACTCTAGTCACCTTCCACACACCACACTAGTCACCTTCCACACACCCCACTCTAGTCACCTTCCACACCCCCCACTCTAGTCACCTTCCACACCCCCCACTCTAGTCACCTTCCACGTCATCACCGTAATCCTGCTTGAATTATTTTTAAAGAAATAAAGATATTTGTCTTGGTGTTACCAGTGTGAGTATTAATTAACAGGTTAAATAAAAGTGGCAGGTGATTACCAGGAACTGCCTTGTTACTTGCCAGATAGGTGATTACCAGGAACTGCCTTGTTACTTGCCAGATAGGTGATTACCAGGAACTGCCTTGTTACTTGCCAGATAGGTGATTACCAGGAACTGCCTTGTTACTTGCCAGATAGGTGATTACCAGGAACTGCCTTGTTACTTGCCAGATAGGTGATTACCAGGAACTGCCTTGTTACTTGCCAGATAGGTGATTACCAGGAACTGCCTTGTTACCTGCCAGGTACATGATTACCAGCGACTATGTACATGTGATGAATGGTTTGAAAAACCGACAATTTGATGTTTGAGACGCTTATGCAACATATGGGAATCTTTATTCAGGAAACGTTTCGCCACACAGTGGCTTCATCAGTCCAATACAAAGTAGAAAGGCGTAAGGAGAGGAGGAGTTTGAGGTAATCAGTCCCTCAGCCTGGAGTCGATGTGTTCAGTCCATCAATCTGTGTGGCGAAACGTTTCCTGAATAAAGATTCCCATATGTTGCATAAGTGTCTCAAACTTCAACTTGTCGGTTTTTCAAACTATTCATCACAACTGTCAGACACTGCAGCATCATGGGATCTTGTTACAAAGAATTCTTCAACACTTGTCCAACCTTTGGACGAAGACCGACTTCGACTAGTGGATGATACCACTATGACCCCACCTCCTCCTGCTTCGCCTCACCTCATTACAGTATATAAGCCACATCTACAGCCCTATGCTGTACATTCTACAAGATTGATGGACTGAACACATCAACTCCAGGCTGAGGGACTGATTACCTCAAACTCCTCCTCTCCGTACGCCTTTCTACTTTGTATTGGACTGATGAAGCCACTGTGTGGCGAAACGTTTCCTGAATAAAGATTCCCATATGTTGCATAAGTGTCTCAATCTTCAACTATGTACATCTTGTTACCTGCCAGGTAGGTGACTACCAGGATACCAAGGGTGAAAAATAAGCAAGTGTTCATATCTACACGTTTGTCACCCTTGGTGCGGGAATGACTTGTGAGTAGATAGTAGAGGCAGATGGAGGGGGAAGGAAAGAGGGAGAGGAGAGGAGAAGGGATAGAAGGGGATGGTATGCTGCTCCGACAGGCTATTGTATCTACATGAAGGGTGACTGTGAAGAGGGGAAGGAGATACAGAGAGGGAGAGAGAGAGAGAGAGAGAGAGAGAGAGAGAGAGAGAGAGAGAGAGAGAGAGAGAGAGAGAGAGAGAGCAAGCGCATTTGCTAATTAGTGAGAAGGGCGAGCGTGCTTGTCTCTGTTGGGGAGATGAATTCTCTCTCTCTCTCTCTCTCTCTCTCTCTCTCTCTCTCTCTCTCTCTCTCTCTCTCTCTCTCTCTCTCTCTCTCTCTCTCTCTCTCTCTCTCTCTCATCCTCTCTCTCATCCTCTCTCTCATCCTCTCTCTCATCCTCTCACACTTTTTATTCTGCCGTTCCCTCCTTAAAGCAGGGTCCTTGGCATTCTGCTTTAAGGGGGTGCGAGAGGAGAGACGTGGGGGGCCTGGAGGAGAGGTTAGTGTGGGGGAACTATCATATGTAGCTAGCCGGGGTAGATATGTGCTGCTGCTGCTGCTGCTGCTGCTGCTGCTGCTGTTCGGGGGTGGTGGTGAGGTTGTTGCTGTTGGTGCTGCTATTGTTTTTATGTTGGTGCTGCTGTAGCTGCTGCAACCGCAGCTGTTGTAATTACTGCTGCTGGTTTTTATACTGTTAATGTACCATAGTGTATGTACTGATAGTGTGTACTAATAGTGTACAAAAGGTACTGATAGTATGCTGAAGGTACTGATAGTGTACTAAAAGTACTGATTGTGTAAAGATATATTAGACTATGTGCACTGATAGTCTGTATTTGTTACAGAGAGGTTGATGTTGTGTTTGTGGCTCAGTGATCTTACTTGCTACTGACGTTCCCATCAAAGATGATCACTTTTGTACTCGTGAGGAGCTCTACATACGAGGATTCAGAGATATACTTTCCTTGGATCAACCTGAGTACCTCCCATTTCCCAAGCACTGTGAAATCCTTAATAATTTAGCGCTTTCCTTCAACATAACACTAATAATAATCTCCATGGGGAAGCGGAGAAGAATCCTTCCTCCGTAAGCCATGCGCGTCTTAACCCTTTACCGGGGACTAAAATGCCGGGAGCAAGGGGGTAGTAACCCCTTCTCCTGTATACATTACTAAATGTAAAAAGAATAACTTTCGCTTTTGTCTTAGGTCTCCCTGCCTCGGTGGGAGACGGCCGGTGCGTTAAAATAATAAGACTGACATCCGAGCCTGGTTAACGAGACAGGGGTGATGGGGGAGGGGAAACGTGACCAGGGAGTGAGGGTGGTGGGGGTTGGAGCGGGGTGATGGGTGGGGGCGGGGTGGTGGGTGGGCAGGTCGCCAGGCACTAGTCACTAGAGGTGAACAAGAACACCAAAACAAGCACTCAAAACTTGCCTCATAACCTTCACATCTCAAAGTTTTGGGAGACGTATACCTCCAAGTTAATAAAGTTTTGGTGTTGATACATATATACATTATTTATATATCTCTGTGTAGCACTGACATATACATCCTCATGTAAACCTATGATATATACATCATTATATATATATGTATATATATATATATATATGTGTATATGTATATATATATATATATGTGTATATGTATATATATATATATATATGTGTATATGTATATATATATATATATATGTATATATGTATATGTATATATATATATATATATATATATTATATATATGTATATATATGTGTATATATATATATGTATATATATGTATATATATGTGTATATATATATATATGTATATATATATATATATGTATATATGTATATGTATATATATATATTCTTTTTCTGTCTCATAAACACGCTAAGATAACAGGGATATCTTGCTACTCCTACTTACACTTTGGTCACACTTCACAGACACGCACATGCATATATATATATATACATACATCTAGGTTTTTCTCCTTTTTCTAAATAGCTCTTGTTCTTTTTTATTTCTTCTATTGTCCATGGGGAAGTGGAAAAGAATCTTTCCTCCGTAAGCCATGCGTGTCGTATGAGGCGACTAAAATGCCGGGAGCAATGGGCTAGTAACCCCTTCTCCTGTATACAATTACTAAAAAAGAGAAGAAGAAAAACTTTATAAAACTGGGTTGCTTAAATGTGCGTGGATGTAGTGCGGATGACAAGAAACAGATGATTGCTGATGTTATGAATGAAAAGAAGTTGGATGTCCTGGCCCTAAGCGAAACAAAGCTGAAGGGGGTAGGAGAGTTTCAGTGGGGGGAAATAAATGGGATTAAATCTGGAGTATCTGAGAGAGTTAGAGCAAAGGAAGGGGTAGCAGTAATGTTAAATGATCAGTTATGGAAGGAGAAAAGAGAATATGAATGTGTAAATTCAAGAATTATGTGGATTAAAGTAAAGGTTGGATGCGAGAAGTGGGTCATAATAAGCGTGTATGCACCTGGAGAAGAGAGGAATGCAGAGGAGAGAGAGAGATTTTGGGAGATGTTAAGTGAATGTATAGGAGCCTTTGAACCAAGTGAGAGAGTAATTGTGGTAGGGGACTTGAATGCTAAAGTAGGAGAAACTTTTAGAGAGGGTGTGGTAGGTAAGTTTGGGGTGCCAGGTGTAAATGATAATGGGAGCCCTTTGATTGAACTTTGTATAGAAAGGGGTTTAGTTATAGGTAATACATATTTTAAGAAAAAGAGGATAAATAAGTATACACGATATGATGTAGGGCGAAATGACAGTAGTTTGTTGGATTATGTATTGGTAGATAAAAGACTGTTGAGTAGACTTCAGGATGTACATGTTTATAGAGGGGCCACAGATATATCAGATCACTTTCTAGTTGTAGCTACACTGAGAGTAAAAGGTAGATGGGATACAAGGAGAATAGAAGCATCAGGGAAGAGAGAGGTGAAGGTTTATAAACTAAAAGAGGAGGCAGTTAGGGTAAGATATAAACAGCTATTGGAGGATAGATGGGCTAATGAGAGCATAGGCAATGGGGTCGAAGAGGTATGGGGTAGGTTTAAAAATGTAGTGTTAGAGTGTTCAGCAGAAGTTTGTGGTTACAGGAAAGTGGGTGCAGGAGGGAAGAGGAGCGATTGGTGGAATGATGATGTAAAGAGAGTAGTAAGGGAGAAAAAGTTAGCATATGAGAAG
Organism: Cherax quadricarinatus; assembly: GCF_038502225.1. Classification (NCBI taxonomy): domain Eukaryota; kingdom Metazoa; phylum Arthropoda; class Malacostraca; order Decapoda; family Parastacidae; genus Cherax; species Cherax quadricarinatus. The sequence goes on from NC_091370.1 coordinate 15,077,386, forward strand.
TTTTTACAAAGTAGAAGTGATGCAAGGAGGGAAGAGTATATGGAGAAAAAGAGAGAAGTTAAGAGAGTGGTGAAGCAATGTAAAAAGAGAGCAAATGAGAGAGTGGGTGAGATGTTATCAACAAATTTTGTTGAAAATAAGAAAAAGTTTTGGAGTGAGATTAACAAGTTAAGAAAGCCTAGAGAACAAATGGATTTGTCAGTTAAAAATAGGAGAGGAGAGTTATTAAATGGAGAGTTAGAGGTATTGGGAAGATGGAAGGAATATTTTGAGGAATTGTTAAATGTTGATGAAGATAGGGAAGGTGTGATTTCGTGTATAGGGCAAGGAGGAATAACATCTTGTAGGAGTGAAGAAGAGCCAGTTGTGAGTGTGGGGGAAGTTCGTGAGGCAGTAGGTAAAATGAAAGGGGGTAAGGCAGCCGGGAATGATGGGATAAAGATAGAAATGTTAAAAGCAGGTGGGGATATAGTTTTGGAGTGGTTGGTGCAATTATTTAATAAATGTATGGAAGAGGGTAAGGTACCTAGGGATTGGCAGAGAGCATGCATAGTTCCTTTGTATAAAGGCAAAGGGGATAAAAGAGAGTGCAAAAATTATAGGGGGATAAGTCTGTTGAGTGTACCTGGTAAAGTGTATGGTAGAGTTATAATTGAAAGAATTAAGAGTAAGACGGAGAATAGGATAGCAGATGAACAAGGAGGCTTTAGGAAAGGTAGGGGGTGTGTGGACCAGGTGTTTACAGTGAAACATATAAGTGAACAGTATTTAGATAAGGCTAAAGAGGTCTTTGTGGCATTTATGGATTTGGAAAAGGCGTATGACAGGGTGGATAGGGGGGCAATGTGGCAGATGTTGCAAGTGTATGGTGTAGGAGGTAGGTTACTGAAAGCAGTGAAGAGTTTTTACGAGGATAGTGAGGCTCAAGTTAGAGTATGTAGGAAAGAGGGAAATTTTTTCCCAGTAAAAGTAGGCCTTAG
>NC_091370.1:15083365-15108365 GCF_038502225.1 Cherax quadricarinatus
AAAAAAATGAAAAGCAGTGAATTCCCTGCTTGGAAACAATGGTATATGTGTGTAGTAGTAATAGTAAATAGTTAACAAAGGCATTTGTTGATACACTTAGCCTGTTGTGTGTGTATGTGTGTTGAGAGGTGGGTGGGGGTAAACAAGGGTAAATTATCATGGAACATGACAGTGTTCTATTAATTATCGACGCTCTTTTGTTTATGGCTTGGCTGACAGGCAAGAACTGTTGACTGACCCAACACACTTTAGCGCTCCACCACCTGGACCACGACTGACCTGTCTCTCCGGCTTATTCTCTCAGTTCACAGTCCCACAATTCACGGTTCACAGTTCACAGTCTCACAGTTCAGCTTCACAAGACGTAAACGTTAACTGTTTTAGCCTGAGAAAATCTACTCTGCATAAGAAAATGAAGAGACTTAGTGACACAATGATTAACACAGATATTAAGAGACAGAATAGTAGGTCTGACAAGACACTGACACTTAAACTAACAGGTTGATAAGTAGACTGATAGATTGATATTCTAACGCATGTAACTAATAGACTGTCAAACCGACTGGTAAATAAGATTGACATTGTTTAATAAGCATACTAATATACTTCGATAAATAGGTGATAAATTCACACACACTGATAAACATATCCATGGACACTCATAAGCACTTACGATTATATATATATATATATATATATATATATATATATATATATATATATATATATATATATATATATATTATATATATATATATATATATATATATATATATATATATATATATATATATATATATATATATATATATATATATATATATATATGTCGTGGGGGTTCGGTAGGAGATATGATGGTTGAAGGTAAACACACTTGTTGGATGGTAACGATATGTATTGTCAGACTGTGGTAAGAGATGGGGGCCCAGCCTGCCTGCTTGCCTTCGTATGTCTATCCGTGGAGTGAGGACGAGGCAGAGCGACCCACTCGCTCATGCTGCATCCCGTGACGTCATACAGTCACAGGCCTAGGGATCTTCTATAATGCTCAGTTAATCTATATAACACATGTAAGGGGATTCAGCAACTATGCTGACATATTGTATATATATATATATATATATATATATATATATATATATATATATATATATATATATATATATATATATATATATATATATATATATATATATATATATATATATATATATATATATTTTATTTATTATCACACTGGCCGATTCCCACCAAGGCAGGGTGGCCCGAAAAAGAAAAACTTTCACCATCATTCACTCCATCACTGTTTTGCCAGAAGGGTGCTTTACACTACAGTTTTTAAACTGCAACATTAACACCCCTCCTTCAGAGTGCAGGCACTGTACTTCCCATCTCCAGGACTCAAGTCCGGCCTGCCGGTTTCCCTGAATCCCTTCATAAATGTTACTTTGCTCACACTCCAACAGCACGTCAAGTATTAAAAACCATTTGTCTCCATTCACTCCTATCAAACACGCTCACGCATGCCTGCTGGAAGTCCAAGCCCCTCGCACACAAAACCTCCTTTACCCCCTCCCTCCAACCCTTCCTAGGCCGACCCCTACCCCGCCTTCCTTCCACTACAGACTGATACACTCTTGAAGTCATTCTGTTTCGCTCCATTCTCTCTACATGTCCGAACCACCTCAACAACCCTTCCTCAGCCCTCTGGACAACAGTTTTGGTAATCCCGCACCTCCTCCTAACTTCCAAACTACGAATTCTCTGCATTATATATATATATATATATATATATATATATATATTCAGACAGCTCCGGGGAGACCCTTGAGTTTTCCCTGAGGTACGTTTATTGTCTTCTCTGAGGATGAGGGTCCCTAGTCCAGTTATAGAGGTAGTACCTCCTTTATATAATCTCGTGTGTGTGTGGAGAGAGAGAGAGAAAGACGTACACGTACATAGGAGAGAGAGAGAGAGAACGTATACGTATAAAGGAAGAGAGAAGTGTACGTACAGAGAGAGAGAGAGAGAGAGACGTACACTTAGAGACGCAGTACAATATATAAACGTTTTTATTCCCTGCCGTGTAGTGGTGAAGGGCATTGTGTAAGTGGCTGTAAACTGTAAATTATGGGAAAGACACGTAAATCGTGGGCAAGAAATATAGTGTAAAGTTGTGGTTGGGTCGATACAAACTGCAGAACAAATGGGGAGAAAAAACTGTTGTAGACTGTGCCAGCGAATAAGTGTGGCACTTTTTGAGAACCGTTAAGGTAGCCATTTTTGTACAAGAGTAAACCAAGCCAAGTTCCAAGGGAGTATTTAAAGTGTCTGTTATTGCGGTAGTCATGGGAAACAGGTATGGGGGTAGGTGTACCCTGCTGTGGGGTAGGTATACCCTGCTCTGGGGTAGGTATACCCTGCTCTGGGGTAGGTATACCCTGCTCTGGGGTAGATATACCCTGCTGTTGGGTAGGTATACCCTGCTCTGGGGTAGGTATACCCTGCTGTGCGGTAGGTATACCCTGCTGTGGGGGTAGGCATACCCTGCTGTGGGATAGGTATACCCTGCTGTGGAGTAGGTATACCCTGCTGTGGGGGTAGGCATACCCTGCTGTGGTGTAGGTATACCCTGCTGTGGGGGGTAGGCATACCCTGCTGTGGGATAGGTATACCCTGCTGTGGAGTAGGTATACCCTGCTGTGGGGGTAGGCATACCCTGCTGTGGTGTAGGTATACCCTGCTGTGGGGGTAGGCATACCCTGCTGTGGGGTAGGTATACCCTGCTGTGGGGGTAGGCATACCCTACTATGGGGTAGGTAGGAATTGAAAGTTCCTTGTACTTTGTACAGGTGGTGATACTACCTGTATCAGTACTGACTTACACATCAAGATTGTTACTGTACACCAATATTTTTATTATGGATCAATTGTTAAACATCAATATTGTTATACATCAATATTATTAATATACATACATGAGTATTGATTATTATGTATCAATATTCTTGTGTGTAGAGTACAGGTGCCTTGAAGACTGGGCAGGCGATGCAAAATGCCCCCAATTAAAAGTAGGGGCGCCATTGGTACACTAAGAAAAAACACCATAAGTGTCCGGGGCTCAAGACTGTTCAACAGCCTCCCATCAAGCATTAGGGGAATTGCCAATAAGCCCCTGGCTGCCTTCAAGAGAGAGCTGGACAGATACCTAAAGTCAGTGCCGGATCAGCCGGGCTGTGGCTCCTACGTTGGACTGCGTGCGGCCAGCAGTAACAGCCTGGTTGATCAGGCCCTGATCCACCGGGAGGCCTGGTCATGGACCGGGCCGCGGGGGCGTTGATCCCCGGAATAACCTCCAGGTAAGACTAAACACGATCCCCGGACACGTCCTTAAACAAGCACAGTTTCAAAGAGGGGGCCTTGATGCCGGTGAGGGGGGCTGGCCTTTGATCTGAGTAACTGGTGCTGGCCTCCTGGTCTTTGGATCAAACCTGATTACTTCCTATTCGCCAGGTGTCTTCCCAGGTACGTAGACCCCGCTGTGAGTTTAGCGCTTCTCCGTGAAAATGATAATATTGTAAAGCTGGAGACTAGGGCGAAATGTGGGGCGGCCAATTAGTGTGGATTAGTGGAGAGTTGATGGTAAACCTCGGGTGGTGGATGTCAACTTAGGGTGGTGGAGGTCAACTTAGGGCGGTGAAGGTCAACTTAGGGTGGTGGAGTTAATGTTAACCTCGGGTGGTGGAGGTCAAGACTTTGTGCCACTGTTGTCTGCCTTCACTAATCAGTAGTGAGGTCACTGCCAGTCATCACCTGCCACCCACTGCTTATTATCAATTCCTGCCATCAACCACCTGCCACCCACTGCATGTGATCTACCCCTGCCACCCACTGCATGTTATCAACCCCTGCCATCCACCACCTGCCGCCCACTCGCTGCTCACATTACCTCTGCCATCCCTTTCTTCTACCTATCCAGTCTTTCCTTTGACCTGTCTTTACCTGCCGCTCAAACCTCACAGACTGGAACACTGCCTGCAAAACCTACCATTATTTATACCTAGATAAATAATAAACAAACAGGTTCAAAATTTGTGCACTGAAACTCTTCCATACGACTGAAAAATGTGATACCGACAGGATGTGGAAAAAGACACGTACAGTTCAGGACATTTATTAAGGGAAACGTTTCTCCACTACTACAGTCGAAGTCTAGTTGAAGAATGAGACATTTGTCCAACATTTGGGAATCTTTTTAAAACGTTTCGTCTGGCTGAGAGACTGATTAGCTCAAACTTCTCTTCAACTTCCACAGTTCTTCTCTGTAATGAACTGAAGAAGCCATGGTGATGAAGACGTTTCCTTAATAGTCTGAAATGTTGTACAGGTGTCCAATTCTTCATCTTTTCGGTGTTTTAAGTCATTTATGTCACAAAGTCTAGTCTAAGACCTGGTCGTGGGGGCGATGATCCTCGTAACATTAAACAAAATATAGGCATACAGCAACCTGGTGTCTTCAGTGATCTCCTTAGATCTCTTTCTCTTCAGATTAGTCAAGAATGATAGGAAGTGCAACATAACCCCAGTGAAAAGCAGGGATGCAGTGAGCACAATAAGGGAACGTTGTATCAACATCCGTGGTCCCAGATTATTCAGCATCTTAGCAGAAGTTATCAGATACACTGCTGGGACAAGTGTAGAAATCTTCAAGAGGAAACTGGACAAATATCTTCACCAGGTGTCAGTTCAACCAAGCTGTGTTGGGTATGTGGGTCAGCGGGCTACCAGCAGCAAAAGCCTGGTTGACCAGGCAACCACCAGACAAACCTGGCCCATGGCCTGGGCTCCGAGAGTAGAAAAACTCTCGGAACTCATCAAAGGTATACTCTTTCTTCCCCTCACACTCTTTAATACCTGCATTTTCCTCCTCTATCCCCTCCTCATCCTTTCATCTCTCCAGAGACCCGAATTTTCTCCCCTCCCTTGCCTTTCCCTCTCCCCGCTAATATTGTTATATACTGGGAATGATGGGGAGTTGGGTAGAGGGGTGGAAGTAGTGTGGTTGATCGGCAGTGAGGCTGGAGGTTCAGTGTGGGCGGTGGAGAGTTGAGTTGAAGGTTTTGCTCTTTACCAACATTAGATACATCTGTGGTGTGTTGCTGCTGCTCTATGTGATAGTGAGGAGGAGGATGGAGGGAAGATGAGTGGAGATCTACCTGGAGGGCATTCCGGGGATCAACGCCCCCGCGGCCCGGTCCATGACCAGGTCTCCTGGTGGATCAGGGCCTGATCAACGAGGCTGTTACTGCTGGCCGCACGTAGTCCAACGTACGAACCACAGCCCGGCTGATCTGGCACTGACTTTAGGCATCTGTCCAGCTCTCTCTTGAAGACAACCAGGGGTCTATTGGTAATTCCCCTAATGGCTGGTGGGAGGCTGTTGAATTGTCTTGAGCCCCGGACACTTATTGTGTTTTCTCTTAGTGTACCAGTGACGCCTCTACTTTTCACTGGGGTTATGTTGCATCGCCTGCCAAGTCTTTTGGTTTCGTAGGGAGTGATTGCTATGTGCATATTAGGGACCAGTACCTCCATACTCTTCCAGGTGTAGATTATGATATATCTCTCTTGCCTGCGCTCCAGTGAGTACAAGTCAAGTGCTTCCAGGCGCTCCCAGTAGTTAAGGTGTTTGATGGAACTTATACGTGCAGTAAAGGTTCTCTGTACATTCTCTAGATCTGAAATTTCACCTGCCTTGAATGGGGATGTTAATGTACAGCAGTATTCCAGCCTAGAGGGAACAAGTAATTTAAAAAGGATGGTGAAAGATAGGAAGTGGAGGGGGGTACTGGAGGAACAAAGGAAATGTTGGGGTTGTGGTGGTGTTGGGGATGTGTGGAAGGAAGGGAAGGGCAGTGTGGAGGGAAGGGGAGGGCAGTGTGGAGGGAAGAGTGGGCAAGGAATCGATGTTAACTCCATCACTGAGATAGGTTATCGGCAACACAGAGGAAACAGTGTTAAAACCTTCCCTGGCAGCCTTCACCTGCAAGCTTGGGAAGCCTCTCCTTGCAGTGACACATTGCTTCATACAGGTTTCTCTGGCAGCCTTCACCTGCAAGCCTTGAAGCATGTCCTAGCAGTGACACACAGTGCTTCATACAGGCTTTTGAGGGCAGACTTGACAGTTGCACCCGAGTATGTTACACCAGCATGCGTACACACACACACACACACACCATACATACATACAGGTGCTGTATGACTCATGAAATCGTAATGACACGATTGCAAACAAACCATTCCACTGGTGGGGTTAGAACCCGCGATCAAGAGGTGCTGCATGGTCGTCAAGTCATAACCATATAGCATGACCATACTAGAAATAAAAGCGATAGTTTTCTAACCCCCCCCCCACCATTTAAAAAAAAACAATTTCAATTATAAAATAATAATGAAAGTGGCATTAATAATAGTAAATAATTATAATAAGGCAGTGTGGGAGAAGGTGATGTTTGCAGCAATCAGAGGCGACAGCTTCCTCCTACCTGTCCACTGATGGTCAGTGTTAAACCATACCCCCGGCCGGGATTGAACCCGCGGTCATAGAGTCTCAAAACTCCAGCCCGTCGCGTTAGCCATTAGACCAGCTAGCCACAATAAGATTCATCCAACTAGGTATATTTCTACACCATAGGAAGGTTAGCACAGGCACCTCTGTGACCACAAATGCAAGTTTTTACAGACGAATCTCCAGCTAGCATGGCCGTGACGAACTCTAGCTCAAGTCCCTTCACTGCCGTCAACATGACTTAAGAACATAAGAACATAAGAACATAAGAACGAAGGAACACTGCAGAAGGCCTACTGGCCCATGCGAGGCAGGTCCAAGTCCCTACCGGCTTAAGCCAATGCACCCAACCTAGTCAGGTCAGGTCACATTGACTTAAGGGAGGAACACGGCAACCGACCTGTTAGCACAAGCTATCAGGTCTAACTCACACCCACCCACATCTACTCATGTATTTATCCAACCTATTTTTAAAGCTACACAACGTTCTGGCCTCTATAACGGTACTTGGGAGTTTGTTCCACTCATCCACAACTCTATTACCAAACCAGTACTTTCCTATATCCCTCCTGAATCTGAATTTTTCCAACTTAAAACCATTGCTGCGAGTCCTGTCTAGGCTAGATATTTTCAGCACACTATTTACATCCCCTTTATTTATTCCTGTCTTCCACTTATAAACCTCAATCATATCCCCCCTAATTCTACGTCTTTCTAGAGAGTGCATATAAAAGAGAGAAGCTTACGACGACGTTTCGGTCCGACTTTGTCAATGGTTCAAGTCGGACCGAAACGTCGTCGTAAGCTTCTCTCTCTTTTATGTGCGGGTTATTTGTGTAACAGCTCTTAGCTTGTCAACAAAGTTAGGAATCCTTAACCTGTTTATAGCTTGTCAATAAAGCTAGGTATTCTTAACCTAACCTTGTCAAATCCTGTGTAAAAAAAACAGAGGGAGGGAGAAAGGAAGTATAATATAAACAGGAGACATGGTGTCTTAGGCTCCCAAACTTATGAAAGGTTGCTTGCCAAACACATACATTTATGAGATATCGGTACTATCCGAGATGCGGTTGCAAGGGTCCAGATTCAGCTTCCGTGTGTGTGTGTGCTCACCTATATTTGGTTGCAGGGGTCGAATCACAGCTCTTGGTGTGTGTGTGTGTGTGTACGTCTAACATGAAACATCGTGAATCAACTTTGTGGTAAATTCCGCCATAAATGACCTTTAATAACATGAGGTGGCCACTGCTGCCAAATTGTAATGTCGAGTGAATGAATTACTCTGAAGTTTAATCCTCAAAGTTATCAAGCCAACTATAAACTAATTATAAACTGACAACAAGCCTTCTAACTTCCAATGGGGTGACGTAGGGGGGTGGGGAGAGCAGAGGGGTGATGGGGAAGTGAATGATGAAGGGGTAAAAGGATAAATGGTGAAGGAGAGTATGGATTAGAGGGGGAAGGGAGGGAGTTTGAGGTGAAAAGGTGAGGAGCAGAGTGAAAGAAAGCAAGGAGGGAGAAGAGTGCTGGTAGTTCCTCTCAAGACGCTGATGCTTAAGTGGTAATGTGTGTTGGAAGAAATTGGAAAGATTCTCTCTCTCTCTCTCTCTCTCTCTCTCTCTCTCTCTCTCTCTCTCTCTCTCTCTCTCTCTCTCTCTCTCTCTCTCTCTCTCTCTCTCTCTCTCTCTCTCTCTCCTACTGTGCTCCTTTAAACGCAGGCGAAAAAAGATAGGTCATAATTTACACCTGGAAAATTCTGGAGGTTTGCATTCTAAATCTACTGAGTCACTCTCTGGTCTGTTCCTCCGCTCTTGTGCTCCACCGTCTCTGCTAGTTATCTGAATATTCACTTGTTATCTGTGTACACTCGCTCTTGACTCCACTCGTGCTAGAGACTATCTACTCGGAGTACCAGTTATAATGTGATGATTCTTTTTCCCCTCTCTCTCCGCACTTGGAGGGACTTAGTTCAAGTTGTTGCAGCTTTCCTAACTTGTTTCTCAGTTGCGGCATCAGCACTGTACCAACCTTTAGAACCATCTCAGTTATCTTTGTGTTTTAGTAGATGTGGATGTCATGCCGGCGCCACATATTCCAGGATGTGTCAGTTACGTGGGGCCAGCAGTAACAGCCTGGTTGATCAGGCTCTGATGCACCGGGAGGGCTAGTCATGGACCGGGCCGCGGGGGCGTTGATCCTCAGAATATCCTCCAGGTAGACTCCAGGTATTATTTTGTCAGAGGCACTTGTCGATTAGACACTTGGCCTGTGTGTGTGTGTACTTATTTGTTTGTTGTTGCAGGGGTCGAGTTACAGCTCCTGGCGCCGTCTCTTTGCCAGTCGGTACTAGGTTCACTCCCTGCTCCAAGAGCTTTATCGTGTGTGTGTGTGTGTATGTGTGTGTGTATGTGTTGCAGAGATGTATGGTTAAATCTAAATCTTTTCAAGATTGATGGACTGACCACATCGACTCAAGGCTGAGGGACTGATTACCTCATTTTCCTCCTGTTCTTCACCATTCTTTGTATGGACTGATGAAGCCGGTGTGTGGCGAAACGTTTCCTCACTAAAGATACCGAGGTGTTGCATATGTCTAATTTATCAGTTCTAAACATATTGACGTCTATAGTGGAAAAAACACGTCATAGAACTTCTTTTGTAAGTATACACGTACAGTAAGTATACACGTACAGTAAGTATACACGTACAAAAATACTATATATCTCAGATATAGAGATATATAGTATTTTTGTACGTGTATACTTGCTGTGTTTTAAATTACGTGTGCATGTTCTTGGGCGCATGTGTGAGTACGCTAGATCGCCACGAGGTCACAGGTTTGACCCATCTGAGTTTTGGGAGTCAAAATATGCATAGAATTGGGGAAAACTAGTTTATTTTGATAGTGCTACTAGAAAACAACAGTAACAGTCTGGTTGACGAGGCCCTGATCCACCGGGAGGCCTGGTCAAGGACTAGGCGGGAGGGGGGGTTTTGACCCCCCCCCGGAACACCCACCAGGTAGGCTGCTACTTAATGGTATCTTGCTATATTATACTTGTTACAGACATTAAAATCATTATAAATTGATGAGAAACATGAGAAAATCAGTTAACAGAATGAGAAATAATTGTGTTCATGCAGTCACCTGTATATTTTATATAAATACACGTCTGAGGTAGCAAAGAGAGCACTGCTTGACGCAATCACTGCTTGACGCAGACAGCACTGCTTGACGCAGACAGCACTGCTTGATGCAGACAGCACTGCTTGACGCAGACATCACTGCTTGACGCAGTCATCACTGCTTGACGCAGACATCACTGCTTGACGCAATCACTGCTTGACGCTGACATCACTGCTTGACGCAGACATCACTGCTTGACGCAATCACTGCTTGACGCTGACATCACTGCTTGACGCAGTCATCACTGCTTGACGCAGACATCACTGCTTGACGCAGTCATCACTGCTTGACGCAGACATCACTGCTTGACGCAGACAGCACTGCTTGACGCAGACATCACTGCTTGACGCAGACATCACTGCTTGACGCAGACAGCACTGCTTGACGCAGACATCACTGCTTGACGCAGTCATCACTGCTTGACGCAGACATCACTGCTTGACGCAGTCATCACTGCTTGACGCAGACATCACTGCTTGACGCAGACATCACTGCTTGACGCAGACATCATCAACAAACAAGTTTCTGTACATGGAAGTGATCAAATATAAATTTTAATTCTGTTTAGCGAGAAATTTTTCCTCTCCAACACAAATATATTGATAATGATCATTTAATAATGGTAAATAATAACTTTTTGTTGAATTATTTGATTTAGATTATTTTTTATTAGATTTTTTTTAAAGAAGCCAAGTTGGGAAAAGTGGGTTGGGCACTTGTGTGCCAAGCCACTCTGGCGAGGGTGAGTTGGGCACTTGTGTGCCAAGCCACTCTGGCGAGGGTGAGTTGGGCACTTGTGTGCCAAGCCACTCTGGTGAGGGTGGGTTGGGCACTTGTGTACCAACCTTCCCTGTTGAGGGAGCACCTCGGTAGTGGTGGAACTTGTGTGTGGCGGACCGTGAACACAATGTGACCCAATCATATCCTGCCACACTGATCCTGCTCTCTCTCTCTCTCTCTCTCTCTCTCTCTCTCTCTCTTCTTTACACAGGGTTTTACAAGGTTAGGTTTAGGGTTCCTAACTTTATTTACAAGCTAAGAGCTGTTACCTACATCAGCTCATTTGAAAGTCTTTTTATTGGGATATACAGATACGAAAGATGCTGAAGTTGGAGCCATCTGTGGGCCAGCAATTTCATTTGGTCAGCTGACTGTATTTCGTCGACGTCATGCTGTACGAACATGTTCCAGACACGAGTCATCCTCGTTTTACACTGGGTTTTACAAGGTTTGACTTAGGGTTCCTAACTTTATTTACAAGCTAGGAACTGTTATTAACATCAGCAGGTATCTAGAGATACTTGAACACCTCTTTTGTCATACGTTTTTCCCTGCATAATGTTTTTCTCTAAACTAGTAAGTTTAATTAGGTACAGATACTCATAAAGGGTTACGCCAATTATCATACATACGTGTATGTGTAAATTATCCAGGATAACAAAAAAAAAAAAAGGTCAAAGTGACTTATTTCCAGTGGGGTCCTTGATTTTTTTCAGTGTCAGATAATATTAAAAGCATTAGAGAGAGAGAGAGAGAGAGAGAATGAGAATGCAAGATGGTGGCAACACTAAAGCGACTAGTTCCTAGATGGCATCACTGACAGAGGTGTGTGTCGTGCATGGCTACACTGTGTCCGGTCATATATTGTCACTGCTGGCCAGGACTTCCTCTCTCTGTCTGTCTGTCTCTCTCTGTGTCTGTCTCTCTCTCTCTGTCTCTCTCTGTCTCTCTCTGTCTCTCTCTCTCTCTGTCTCTCTCTCTCTCTCTCTCTCTCTCTCTCTCTCTCTCTCTCTCTCTCTCTCTCTCTCTCTCTCTCTCTATTTCTCTGTCTCTCTATTTCTCTCTCTCTTTTACACAGGGTTTGACAAGGTTAGGTTAAGGATCCCTAGCTTTACTGACAAGCTATTTACAGGTTAAGGATTCCTAACTTTATTGACAAGCTAAGAGCTGTTACCTACATCAGTTTATTTGAAAGCATTTTTATTGTTATGAAACATGCAAGTAGGGAACAGGATGAAGTTGGAGCCATCTGTGGGCCAGCATTTTCATATGATCAACTGACTTTATGAAGTGAATATTCTGGAGAAGGGTAGAGCCAGAGTGAAGTTGCTGCTTTCTGCCCGTCTTGTGGTATAGAAACTTGCTTCACGTTGTCCTCTCTATCTCTCTCTATTCTTAATTATCTTTCTCCCCTTTCCTAACCCCTCTCTTCTCTCTCTTATTTCCCTCTCCATTCTCTCTCCCTACCTTTATTCATAATGTATCCTCTCTTTTCTTCTCTTCTTCCTCCCTCCTTTAAGCTTCCTCTTTCCTTTTACCTATTCCATGCCCCTTTCTCTTCCATTTCCTCCTCGCGCTCGTTCCATCCCTCTGCTTTCAGCCTTCCCTTCTCCCTCTCTATTCCCTCCCTTCTTCCCTCCCTCCGTCCCCCCCCATGTGTACTGGACCGTGAGGTCAGGCAGTGAGGTAGATCATGTAGAGGTAATCATCCTGACTCCTTCCTTCCTTCGTCCCTCACCTTTCTTTTATCCTAACTTCTTCACTTCCTTCCTTCGTCGCTCACCTCTTTTCTCCCGACTTCCTTAAACTTTCATATAGGGTAACAACTCAGTGCTGATGTATCCATTTTCCTTTTAATTATAATAATAATTGATCTCTTCTCATATTTTACTGTCACTATTCCCTTTCTTCTCTCCCCTCTTCTCTTTATTATTCTACTCTGTCCCTCCTATTCTTGTTTTCTCTCCTCTTCCCATCGTCTCTATTCCTGCTTTCACGCTTCCCATTAAACCTTCATGCTCACCTAATTGTGGTTGCATGGGTCGAGTCACAGCTCCTGGCCCCGCCCCTTAGCTGTGTCTGTGTGAGCATGTGGTCCACGACTCTTCAACCTTTTATTAACATAAGAACATAAGAACATAAGAACGAAGGAACACTGCAGAAGGCCTACTGGCCCATGCGAGGCAGGTCCAAGTCTCCTACCGGCTTAAGCCAATGCACCCAACCTAGTCAGGTCAGGTCACATTGACTTAAGGGAGGAACACGGCAAACCGACCTGGTAGCACAAGCTATCAGGTCTAACTCACACCCACCCACATCCACTCATGTATTTATCCAACCTATTTTTAAAGCTACACAACGTTCTGGCCTCTATAACGGTACTTGGGAGTTTGTTCCACTCATCCACAACTCTATTACCAAACCAGTACTTTCCTATATCCTTCCTGAATCTGAATTTTTCCAACTTAAAACCATTGCTGCGAGTCCTGTCTAGGCTAGATATTTTCAGCACACTATTTACATCCCATTCTGTAATAACATAGTCTTTCAAGAGGAAACTAAACCAATTCGTACAGGACGTGCCAGATCACCCAGGTTGTAATAGTTGTGTAGGAGAGGTGGATGTGAGCAGCAATAGCCTCGTTGATCAGATGGTCTAACGTATTTGCGTGGATGCAGGCCAACGAAAATGAAATTATTATAAAACCACGGGACGGGTGGGGATTGAACTCGCGGCAAGTGAGTCGTAAAACTCCAGGCCAGCGCGTAGACCACTGGCTTACACCTGTCACAGGTGTATATCTCCATCTACCCACTGGAGTAGGTGGCCCCACCGCCACCCACCTCCAGCACCCACTTTTAGCCACCACCGCCCACCTCACTTCTCAGTGACTGCCAGTGGAGCATCAATAAATCATTGATGAGTGCTGTTACCTGTGGCACAACATCCTCCCTATTGTAAAAACAAGGAATGATTGATCGTTGTGTGTGGCTGTGTTTGTCAGAGAATGTTTGGTTTGCTAAGGTTGGTTTGTTAGGTAGTGCTTGGTTGTTAAGGTTGGTTTGTTAGGTAGTGTTTGTTTGTTAAGGTTGGTTTGTTGGGTAGTGTTTGGTTTCTTAAGGTTGGTTTGTTGGGTAGTGTTTGGTTTGTTAAGGTCGGTTTGTTAGGTAGTGTTTGTTTGTTAAGGTTGGTTTGTTGGGTAGTGTTTGGTTTGTTAAGGTTGGTTTGTTAGGTAGTGTTTGGTTTGTTAGGTAGTTTTTGATTTGTTAGGTAGTGTTTGGTTTAAGAGATGTTTGTGAAGGTTGGTTTGTTAATGTTGGTTTATTAGGTAATGTCTGGTTTAAGAGGTAATGTTTGGATTATGATTGGCATCTGTGTTGCTCACTTACATGTTTGTGATGTAACGTGTTTCCTCATCCAAATCTTCATGTTGTTTTTTTTTCTGACCAACTTCTGACTAAAGAATTACTTCCTGACATCCTTATACATCATTTATGTCGTCAGCTCCCATCTGCGTCTGATTCTCCACGCAATGTTGCCACATCTTGCACCTTAAACCATGTTTCTCTCTATTCTGAGACTGTATTCCCTTCTTGGAATACATCATTATCATTGTCACTATCATCATTGTCATCGTCGTCACTATCATCACTATCGTCATCGTCACTATCATTATCATCGTCACTGTCATTATCATCGTCACTCTCATCATAATTATCATACTCATCAAAACTACCTGAGCTCTCTTCTCTTGACGCTCGACGGAGCAGAAATAACGTTTGATGTAAATATATTGTTCTCTCTGCATCATGGGTCTTGAGGTTATTCTCTCTCTCTCTCTCTCTCTCTCTCTCTCTCTCTCTCTCTCTCTCTCTCTCTCTCTCTCTCTCTCTCTCTCTCTCTCTCTCTCTCTCTCTCATTACCACAATACTCGCCACCAATTTAAATCCAATTAACTTTAATCCCACCTCTAGCAAAATTAAGCAGACCATTTTATAATGGAAATCTTTTAAGATGATCCCAGTGTGATGAAGAAGGTTCTTCTAAGACGTTTTCGTACATGCTGCCGTTCACAGTGTGCTCACCACAGAGGCAGGGAAGAAAACTGAAGAAATTGTTTCTAAATAACATTGTCTGCATCACCAGTGTGCTGCTACTCTAGTCTGTGTTGGTTACACAGTGATAACAAGAGTTAGGTGTGTTTCTCCTGCTCCACTAAACAGGATGGGATTCGTACATCTGTCAGTCTGAGTTGGGAGGTTTCAGTAGTGTTAGCCTGAGTTGGGAGGCTTCAGTAGTGTTAGCCTGAGTTGGGAGACTTCAGTAGTGTTAGCCTGAGTTGGGAGGCTTCAGTAGTGTTAGCCTGAGTTGGGAGGCTTCAGTAGTGTTAGCCTGAGTTGGGAGGCTTCAGTAGTGTTAGCCTGAGTTGGGAGGCTTCAGTAGTGTTAGCCTGAGTTGGGAGGCTTCAGTAGTGTTAGCCTGAGTTGGGAGACTTCATTAGTGTTAGCCTGAGTTGGGAGACTTCATTAGTGTTAGCCTGAGTTGGGAGACTTCATTAGTGTTAGCCTGAGTTGGGAGACTTCATTAGTGTTAGCCTGAGCTGGGAGACTTCAGTAGTGTTAGCCTGAGTTGGGAGACTTCATTAGTGTCAACCTGAGCTGGGAGACTTCAGTAGTGTTAGCCTATGCTGGGAGACTTCATTAGTGTCAACCTGAGCTGGGAGACTTCAGTAGGGCAATAAGGATGTCATCAAGTATTCTAGCAAAGGTTCATCAGCTCTGACACCTTCAAAGGTTTCATTCCAACATAGCTGGAGTTTCTATCATTTGGGAATTGCCACCTCTCAGGATATCCTGGGGAGAGGATTGACAGGGGAGACTAGTTGGGGTGGGTACATAACAGTGTTGAGAAAAGGTATAGACGTGAATGAAGGATGGATGAATAGGAATGGGGATAATGGTAGAAGGACAAAGGTACCAAAGGAAGCTTTTATACTTGGATATTTACGAAGTACAGATGTTTGGAGGACTGTAGGTGAGGTGTGGTCAGGTAGTGCCAGGTCTGGAGGTCAGGTAGTGCCAGGTCTGGAGGTCTACCTGGAGTTTATCCCGGGGATCAACGCCTCCGCGGCCCGGTCCACGACCAGGCCTCCCGGTGGATCAGGGCCTGATCAACCAGACTGTTACTGATGGCCGCACGTAGTCCAACGTACGAACCACAGCCCGGCTGATCCGGCACTGAGTTTAGGTATCTCTTCAGCTCCCTCTTGAAGGCAACCAGGGGCCTATTGTTAATTCCCCTTATGCTTGGTGGGAGGCTGTTGAACAGTCTTGGGCCCCGGACACTTATGGTGTTTTCTCTTAGTGTACCAATGGCGCCCCTACTTTTGATTGGGGGTATTTTGCATCGCCTGCCCAGTCTTTTACTTTCGTAGGGAGTGATTTCTGTGTGCAGATTCGGGACCATTCCTTCTAGGATTTTCCAAGTGTAGATTATGATATAACTCTCTCTCCTGCGTTCCAACGAGTACAAGTCAAATGCTTCCAACCGTTCCCAGTAGTTAAGGTGCTTGACAGAACTTATACGTGCAGTAAAGGATCTCTGTACACTCTCTAGATCTGCGATTTCACCTGCTTTGAATGGAGATGTTAATGTACAGCAGTATTCCAGCCTAGAGAGAACAAGTGATTTGAAAAGGATCATCATTGGCTTGGCATCTCTCGAGGTCAGGTAGTGCCAGGTCTGGAGGTCAGGTAGTGCCAGGTCTGACCGGAAGTCAGGTAGTGCCAGGTCTGGAGGTCAAGTTGCGTTGAGGTATATGTGGAGTCAAAAAACGTTATCTATGGAGGCAAAGAAGGGAATGTATGAAAGTATAATAGTACCAACACTCTTATATGGATGTGAAGCTTGGGTGGTAAATGCAGCAGCGAGGAGACGGTTGGAGGCAGTGGAGATGTCCTGTCTAAGGGCAATGTGTGGTGTAAATATTATGCAGAAAATTCGGAGTGTGGAAATTAGGAGAAGGTGTGGAGTTAATAAAAGCATTAGTCAGAGGGCAGAAGAGGGGTTGTTGAGGTGGTTTGGTCATTTAGAGAGAATGGATCAAAGTAGAATGACATGGAAAGCATATAAATCTATAGGGGAAGGAAAGAGGGGTAGGGGTCGTCCTCGAAAGGGTTGGAAAGAGGGGGTAAAGGAGGTTTTGTGGGCGAGGGGCTTGGACTTCCAGCAAGCGTGCATGAGCGTGTTAGATAGGAGTAAATGGAGACGAATGATACTTGGGACCTGACTATCTGTTGGAGTGTGAGCAGGGTAATATTTAGTGAAGGGATTCAGGGAAACTGGTTATTTTCTTATAGTCGGACTTGAGTCCTGGAAATGGGAAGTACAATGCCTGCACTTTAAAGGAGGGGTTTGGGATATTGGCAGTTTGGAGGGATATGTTGTGTATCTTTATACGTATATGCTTCTAAACTGTTGTATTCTGAGCACCTCTGCAAAAGCAGTGATAATGTGTGAGTGTGGTGAAAGTGTTGAATGATGATGAAAGTATTTTCTTTTTGGGGATTTTCTTTCTTTTTTTGGGTCACCCTGCCTCGGTGGGAGACGACCAACTTGTTGAATATATATATATATATATATATATATATATATATATATATATATATATATATATATATATATATATATATATTCTTTCAATGTACCAGCCGTATCCCACCAAGGCAGGGTGGCCCAAAAGGAAAAATGAAAGTTTCTCCTTTTAAATTTAGTAATATATACAGGAGAAGGGGTTACTAGCCCCCTGCTCCCAGCATTTAAGTCGCCTCTTGCGACACGTATGGCTTACTGAGGAAGAATTCTGATATATATATATATATATATATATATATATATATATATATATATATATATATATATATATATATATATATATATATATATCATCCGGCTACTGAATTTCTACTGTATTGTATCTGGGAAGGTAGATTATTATAGAAGAGAAGGTTGCTATGGATACAGCGCTGTTATAGAGAAGAGGTCACAAATGGGTTGAGTGGCATCACTGACTTGGCTTCCCTGCTGTTAAAGCATCTCATAATCCATCTTATAATTAGTCTGGAGTAAGCCGGGTTTGCTCTGGCGAGTTCTTGAACGCGAGGACGTCTGAGAGTAGTAAGATCAGGAGGAAGACTGGGAGGATCAAGATGGTTGAGTGAGAAGATCAAGAAGTGGGAAGTGGAAAGAGAGAGAGAGATTAAGAAGAGCGGAAGAATATGAAAGGGGGGGGAGCTGGAATACTAGAGAGCTAAGGAAATGAAGGAGAATTTGAGGATCAAGAGGGATAGTGAGAGGATGAAGAGAGAATGGGAGAAGGGTGGGAGAGGGTAATTACTGGTGGTGGGTAAGGCCTGATTCTCAGGGAACTTGTTGGATAATTGAAGGTCACTTGTGGTTCGTGTGTAGGTGGCAGCCTTCTGCTCCCAGGCTCCTGGTAACGGTGTTGCTTTGGCGTTGCGCTCGTAACACTGTTTCTTTGGTGTGGTGGTGATATCACTGTTGCTGTGGTGTGGTGGTGATATCACTGTTGCTGTGGTGTGGTGATGATATCACTGTTGCTGTGGTGTGGTGATAGCACTGTTGCTGTGGTGGTGGTAACACTGTTGCTGTGGTGTTGTGGTGGTATTACTCTTGCTGTGGATAATGATATGTACTATCCACAGTAGTGAAGATGTGACACAAGTTGGAGAACAAGCTTATACTGGCACAACTTTTCTGTCTCTGTAACTTACCCGGCAACCTGTGTCTTTTCTGTTTCACTGGTTGCTTCTGCGTCTGCTGTTGACATTGCTTCTGCGTCTGTTGTTTACACTACTTCTGGGTCTGCTATTGACACTGCTTCTGCTTGTCCTGTTTTCTCCTCCTGATTACGATGTTTCATTTGCCAGAGTTATTACCACTGTTGAGTGTGCTGCTGCTGTAACTGGTGATGCCGTTGCTGCTGTTGACTCTACTGCTGCTGATTCTGTTGCATCTGTAGCAGAACTGAGAATTGCAGCAGAAACAGGAGCTGTGCAGGTTCATGGTCGTATCACTGTTTAAGGCTGCAGAAGTTAGTTTCATAACTTTGTTATATATCCCCATACCTCATACCCATCCCGTGAGTAACAGTCATCCCATACCTATCCTGCTAGGCTGTAGTCAGAGTATTACAAAGGTACACTGTGGGTCCTGGGACTGGGCTCCAGCATTTGCTTGCTAATGAACAAGGCACAACACCGTGACTGGAACACATGGATAATCCGCACATAGAAACCAACTTATGACGACGTTTAGGTCCGACTTGGTTCATTAACTAGTCACTCGTTAACTAGTCGCTACTTAATGGTCCAAGTCGGACCGAAACGTCGTTTTAAGTTTGTTTCTCCTATGTGCGGGTTATTTGTGTATTTTCTTGCTCGGTAACTTACAGGGTAATGAAAAACTAACAAATTTACAATAATATTAATAAATTTAGACGGTGGTGATTTCAGCCCCAATAATAATAGTGTAGTTATAAGTTGATACATTGCTTGAAACTACAGCAAACCACACTACAGCACTCTACACTACAGCAGATTACACTACACAAAACTGTAATTCGCCAAATTACATTACAGCAAGACAGGATTGAATTTAGGTAGAAACCTAGATGCTTATTATTTAGTTTAAACAGCAAAATCTTGGTATGATTCCAGAATGGCTGGTGTTATGCGACTGTGGGAAAAAAGAATTTACATATCTTGAGCATTTGTGAGTAAATTGTCTCTGAATTCACGAATTTTGTCCCACTCCGACTCCTAATGACGCGAGGCGTGACAGTAGCTCATCTGGCAGAGTTTATTTTGGTCAGATCTACATCAGCTTGTGATGCAAATATCCAGAGCATGTTGATGGAGGGAAATTGTTCCGACACGATGGAAAATTACACAAATGCAGTATAATGTGAACCTTTATTGACCAAGTTTCGCTCACACAGTGTACTCTTCACCCAGGTAGATTTGTTTGTGACTTGATAAAGCCCACTATGTGGGCGAAACGAAGTCAATAAAGGATTGCATTATACTGCATTTGTGTTTATTTTTCCATCTCGTCTGCTGAATTTATTGGCAGAACATATACATGTGATTCCTCTTGCATGATAGAATGATGACACATGGACTAACGTGGGTGAATCTCTCTCTCTCTCTCTCTCTCTCTCTCTGACTTTAGTCACTGAAGTTCACTTGCAGATCTTTTGTCCTTAAACTGCTAGTTGAAAACTAAATGTAATCTACTAGCCAGTTCATCAGTTCTATCTTGCATTTGATGGCCAGTGTGAGAGGAAATCTACAACTGCTGTATTCTGGTTCCACTGTCTACGATTCTACTATACCCGTGTTTGGCTTCTGACACGTGGTAGGCCATCATTAATCCGGCATGTAAAAGTTCATTATTTCTTGGTCCTTTATAAAATTGCGTTGTTCTAGACCTTTCAGCAGTTCACCTGTCAACTGAATTAACCTATCAGTAGAGATGCTAGCCGAAATTAGTGCCGGATTAGTGATGGCTGTATATCACAATTGGCACACGTAGAGTTAAAAGCATTTATGGATGCTAGGGAATCATTTACAATTAAAGTGTCAGCTTCAGATACATGGATACATTTGGAGTCTCGTAGTTCGGTTGGTAGCGCACTCAGCTCACGCATTGAGGTCCGTGGCTCGATTCCCGGTACGAGTGGAAACAGGGCGTGTTTCCTTAAAGACACCTGCTGTCCCTGTTCACCTAGCAGTAAATAGGTACCTGAGTGTTTGTCGACTGGTGTGGGTGGCATCCTGGGGACAAAATTAACCTAATTTTCCCGAAATGCTGTGCATAACAAGGGGCTTTCTATATAGTATGTCATTGATGTCTGCTGTGGTCTGTATAAGTTGTATCGTACTTGTAAAAATAAATATTATCATTATTACATTTGAGCGCAAGGATTATATAGCAAACAGTTCACTGTGAAGAGTGGAAGCCCAGTAGCTGCAGCAGTGACGCTAAATCCCATGTTTTTGGAGCTAGCGATGCTCACCTGTTTGTTCTCTCTGTTTCAACCCGTTTTCTCTTTTAAAGTAGGTAATAGTGCTGCTCACCTGTTTCCTTCATTCTGCCCACTCACGGTTTCTCCTCGGAAGGAGGCGCTAGCGATGCTCTCCTGTTTTGTTCATTGTGTTTCGCCCAATTTTCTCTTCGGAAGGAGGTGCTGCTTTATGCGCACCACCTAAATGAAAAATAAAGTTAAGAGCTGGTTGTATAATTCTGTGTGTGTGTGTGTGTGTGTGTGTGTGTGTGTGTGTGTGTGTGTGTGTGTGTGTGTGTGTGTGTGTGTGTGTGTGTGTGTGTGTGTGTATGTTGTGTGTGTGTGTGTGTGTGTGTGTTGTGTGTGTGTGTGTGTGTGTTGTGTGTGTGTGTGTGTTGTGTGTGTGTGTGTGTGTTTATACTACCAGGGAGGAGGAGGATAACCCAGGCGTGGGCAGCCTTGATGGACTAAGGTGCCACAGCTGTGAGGGCGGGGGCAGAGGACCCAAATGGTTTCATTGAGAGAATCGCTCTCACTCATTCTCTTGTTGGCGCTGCTCATGCTGTTAGGCATGGCAGCCAAGCCCAGCAGGCAAGCGGGGGAGGGAAAGTCAAATTGCTAGGAAGAAGGGCGGAGAGAGAGAGACAGAGAGAGAGAGAGAGAGAGAGAGAGAGAGAGAGAGAGACAGAGAGAGAGAGAGAGAGAGAGAGAGAGAGAGAGAGAGAGAGAGAGAGAGAGAGAGAGAGAGAGAGAGAGAGAGAGAGAGAGAGAGAGAGAGAGGATGTGAGATATCACTAAAGCGCTTAGAATATTATTATTGCATGTATACCACTTCATCTTCTTCTTTGTCCTACATCTGTATAAATTTTCTTACGTTTTTGGCCGTGTAGGAACGTAAATTTAGATTGTCTTAGCATGAGGAAGATTTGAGGAGGCTGAGCAGGAGGGAAGGAGACAAATGATGACAAGGTAGAGAGAGAGAGAGTAGAGGATTGGGGAAAGGAAGGGAAAAAGACAAATGAGGAAGATGTAGAAGGTTATTGGTTGGGTAAGGTTTGTCAGGAAACACTACAAGTGTTTCCTGACGCGAGTCTTAGTCATATATGATCCACAGCTGTAGCTTTTGGTCATCTGACCGAGTCCTTCGGCTGGCTTTCGGTCCACCCCTTTAAAAATTATGGTTATGATTATAACCATTAGATATGTAGAAAGTGTGGCATTATGAGGATACAGTAGAGAGTGTTGTGGCAGTGTGAGGGTACAGTAGAGGGTGTTGTGGCAGTGTGAGGGTACAGTAGAGGGTGTTGTGGTGGAGGTGTTGTGGCAGTGTGAGGGTACAGTAGAGGGTGTTGTGGCAGTGTGAGGGGTACAGTAGAGGGTGTTGTCAGTGTGAGGGTACAGTAGAGGGTGTTGTCAGTGTGAGGGTACAGTAGAGGGTGTTGTGGCAGTGTGAGGGTACAGTAGAGGGTGTTGTGGCAGTGTGAGGGTACAGTAGAGGGTGTTGTGGCAGTGTGAGTGTACAGTAGAGGGTCTTGTGGCAGTGTGAGGGTTACATTAGAGGGTGGTTGTGGCAGTGTTAGGGTTCAGTTGAGGGTGTTGTGGCAGTGTGAGGGTACAGTAGAGGGTGTTGTGGCAGTGTGAGGGTACAGTAGAGGGTGTTGTGGCAGTGTGAGGGGTACAGTAGAGGGTGTTGTCAGTGTGAGGGTACAGTAGAGGGTGTTGTGGCAGTGTGAGGGTACAGTAGAGGGTGTTGTGGCAGTGTGAGGGTACAGTAGAGGGTGTTGTGGCAGTGTGAGGGTACAGTAGAGGGTGTTGTGGCAGTGTGAGGGTACAGTAGAGGGTGTTGTGGCAGTGTGAGGGTACAGTAGAGGGTGTTGTGGAAGTGAGGGTACAAGAGAGGGTGTTGTGGCAGTGTGAGGGTACAGTAGAGGGTGTTGTGGCAGTGTGAGGGTACAGTAGAGGGTGTTGTGGCAGTGTGAGGGTACAGTAGAGGGTGTTGTGGCAGTGTGAGGGTACAGTAGAGGGTGTTGTGGAAGTGAGGGTACAGTAGAGGGTGTTGTGGCAGTGTGAGGGTACAGTAGAGGGTGTTGTGGAAGTGAGGGTACAATAGAGGGTGTTGTGGCAGTGTGAGGGTACAGTAGAGGGTGTTGTGGAAGTGAGTGTACAGTAGAGGGTGTTGTGGCAGTGTGAGGGTACAGTAGAGGGTGTTGTGGAAGTGAGGGTACAATAGAGGGTGTTGTGGCAGTGTGAGGGTACAGTAGAGGGTGTTGTGGAAGTGAGGGTACAGTAGAGGGTGTTGTGGCAGTGTGAGGGTACAGTAGAGGGTGTTGTGGAAGTGAGGGTACAGTAGAGGGTGTTGTGGCAGTGAGAGGGTACAGTAGAGGGTGTTGTGGAAGTGAGGGTACAAGAGAGGGTGTTGTGGCAGTGTGAGGGTACAGTAGAGGGTGTTGTGGCAGTGTGAGGGTACAGTAGAGGGTGTTGTGGCAGTGTGAGGGTACAGTAGAGGGTATTGTGGAAGTGAGGGTACAGGAGAGGGTGTTGTGGCAGTGTGAGGGTACAGTATAGGGTGTTGTGGCAGTGTGAGGGTACAGTATAGGGTACAGTGGTGCAGACGTTGCCTGGGTCCTCAAGCAGCTCAAACTACTGTCTTTATTACCTTGTAAAGCGGACACACGCACAAACTTTCTCCCTATGTCTTATTTGTTCCCTCGAGGGAGGTTCCTTGACGTCCCTAAGGGGCTCTTGGTTCAAGGGGTTGAACCTGATTGGCTCCCATTATCCCAGAAGTTGTATGACCGCTAAGGATTTAGTGCTCTACTACTACTACTACTACTACTGCTGCTGCTGCTGCTGCTGCTGCTGCTGCTGCTGCTGCTGCTGCTGCTGCTGCTACTACTACTACTACTACTACTACTACTACTACTGCTACTACTACTACTACTGCTACTACTGCTACTACTACTACTACTACTACTACTACTACTACTGCTACTACTACTACTACTACTACTACTACTGCTACTACTACTACTACTACTACTACTACTACTACTGCTACTACTACTACTACTACTACTACTACTACTACTACTACTACGAAAGTAAAAGACTGGGCAGGTGATGCAAAATGCCCCCAATTAAAAGTAGGGGCGCCATTGGTACACTAAGAGAAAACACCATAAGTGTCCGGGGCTCAAGACTGTTCAACAGCCTCCCATCAAGCATTAGGGGAATTGCCAATAAGCCCCTGGCTGCCTTCAAGAGAGAGCTGGACAGATACCGAAAGTCAGTGCCGGATCAGCCGGGCTGTGGCTCGTACGTTGGACTGCGTGCGGCCAGCAGTAACAGCCTGGTTGATCAGACCCTGATCAACCGTGAGGCCTGGTCATGGACCGGGCAGCGGGGGCGTTGATCCCCGGAATAATCTCCAGGTATCCAGGTAACTACTACTACTACTTATAATAATAATAAGAGATATTTGAAACGCAGTAAGTCACAAGCTGACAACACATGTAAGACAAAATATTTCACTCGTAGGATGACTCGAGTCTGGAACATGTTTGTACGCTCCAGGAGCAGCATTACAACATCGATAAACTAGTCAGTTAACCGAATGAAATCTCTGGCTGACAGCTGGCTCCAACTTCATCCTCTTCCCCATTTGTATGTTACATAACAGTGAAAATCTTATAAAGGTTAATGCTAGCAAAGGCTTGCAGATGAGATGAGGCAGGTAACATAGTGTGTAAAGTAGGAATACTTACCCTAACCCTGTAAAAACTCCTAAGAGAGAGAGAGATTATGGATGGATGTTCATTATTTTTATTATGGGGAAGCTCTAAACTCGTAGGAGTTGCAAAGCTCCTGAGCAATGAGAGGTAATCAACGCTGAGGAAAGAGGAAGGTAGCCCTAATTCTGTGAATCAGGCGCTCTTCACAGGCATCAGGGTTCCTTCACTGGCATCAAGGGTCCTTCACTAGCATCAGGGGTCCTTCATTAACATCAAGGGTCCTTCACTAGCATCAAGAGACCTCCACTAGCATTAAGAGACCTTCACTAGCATCAAGAGACCTCCACTAGCATCAAGAGACCACTAGCATCAAGAGACCTTCACTAACATAAAGGGTCCTTCACTAGCATCAAGAGACCTCCACTAGCATCAAGGGAACCCTCTTGAAGAATGTCCAACCAGTATATAAAAGATTGCATGCTGTAACAAAGGCAAGAGGTCTTCAAGAAAGAAATTGCATAGGTTATTGCAGGCCGTGGCGGATAAGCCGGGTTGTGATGGCTATTTGGGAATACCAATAGCCTGGCTGATCACGTAATCGACGGGAAAGCTTGCTTCAAGGTCTGCCAGCCAGAGAAGGACAGAC